>NW_024068477.1:0-139779 GCF_009389715.1 Phoenix dactylifera | reverse complement strand
GACGTCGACTCCCGCATTGCACGAGTCGACTCCGAGACTCTGCGACCATCGACAGACAGAAAACCATGTTACTGCCTCTGAGATTCGAGTCGACTCCAGACAGCTCGAGTCGACTCCAAGACAGCTTCACATCAAAAAGACAGAAGCTGTGTTTCGCAAACTGAGAGCCGAGTCGACTCCAAGGAAGTTCGAGTCGACTCCAAGACTGGATGAGCCAAAAGACAGAGAATCGGGAGTTCGGGCTCTGAGATTCGAGTCGACTCCCAGGACAGTCGAGTCGACTCGAGTGGATCAAATTCAAAATTGGATCCACGGACTTCAGTGGATGAGCCGACTCCGAAATTGCCAAGTCAGCTCCAGAAGTTGGCGAGTCGACTCCAGGTTAAGACGAGTCGACTCCCAGTCAAGGCATGCACTTTAATTCAAATTTGGAACAGTGGTCGAGTCGTCTCCAGTAAAGCACGAGCCGACTCCTGCAACAGGCGAGTCGACTCCTGATCGCGCGAGTCGACTCCGATCTCAACGGTAACATTGTCAGGAAATGCAGACTGTGTCCAACGGCTCTTTTTCTTGTCTCTAACGGCTATATTCTTGTTTCCACGCCATCTAAAGCTATAAAAACAAGAAGAGAGCTAGGGGAGAACGCATGGAAGTGGGAGAGATCATCTAGGAAAGAGATCTCAAAGAGATTACAAAGGAAATCTCCCATAAGCACAAAAGGCCATCCAAAACGAAATAGAGAGAGAGAGCATCTAAGTGAATCCGAAAGCTTCCTCTCCATCCGTGTGCTGCCTCGGGATCCTCTACTTCATGCCAAATCAGAGGAGGATCAAGTAAAAAGAAGCCGAGCTCCTCCATCTCAAAATCGTTTGAGGGCTTCTCTTTACTCTATTGTATATTTTCAATTTGCTTGTTTAAGAAGCTTTGTTTTGTTTATACTTTGTTTTAATATCTTGTAACTTGATTCAATCAAGGATTGAATCAAGGATTAAGTTTGTTGGTAGCCAAAGAAAAACCAACGGTGTTAAGGTTGTTGGTGAGCCAAAGAAAAACCAACGGTGTTAAGGTTTGTTGGTGAGCCAAAGGAAAAACCAACGGTGATAGGTTGTTGGGAGCCGAGGATAAAACCAACGTGTAAGGGTTGATTGTGATCCCGGGAAAACAATCGGGGAGTTCTAGTCGGTGAGCCTGGAAAAACCGACCGAGTTCGTTGTGCGCTCGAAAACAACAAGTTGGGTTGTGAGCTTGTAAAACAACCGGCTGTAATCGGTAGGATTATAGTGAAATTCCCAAGAGGTCTTGGGGAGTGGATGTAGGTGCTGGGGTGCACCGAACCACTATATGTCCTTTGTGTTTTGTAATGCCTCTAGTTATTGTCTAACTAACACACTTACTTACTTAGATAAATTGCTTGCTTAATTCTTATCCGCACATCCTTTAGTTGCAAGCATATTTAATCAAGTCGAAAGTCTATACATCAAACCCTTGCTAAGTTTAACTTTCACTGTGCATCTATACAACTTAGCAAGTAAATCAAAAAGTTTTAGAAGTAGAATAAAAGTTTTAAAAGACCCAATTCACCCCCCCTCTTGGGTTGTATCTACTGGGCAACAGTATTGACTATGACGAACATTTTCTCCTTGGCAATGCTCAAGTCCATTCGGTTGTGCTTGCGATAGCAGCACATTTAGACATGAAATCTGGCAAATGGATGTAAAGACCGCATTTCTAAATGAAGATTTAGAAGAAGAAGTGTATATGATACAACCTGAAGGTTTTTACATCTGCAGATGAGTCTAAAGTGTGCAAGCTTCAAAAATCCATTTATGGATTAAAGCAAGCTTCACGGAGTTGGAATATACGTTTTGATAAGCGTAATCAAACATTGGCTTCTTTAAGAATGAAGAGGAACCTTGCATTTATAAATGGGCAAATGGTTCAGTTATTATATTCCTTATTTTGTATGTGGATGACATTCTTTTAATCGGAAATGACATTCCCTGCATACAAGGAATAAAGGTTTGGCTATCATCTCAATTTTGCTATGAAGGATTTGGGAGAAGCATCTTACATCCTAGGGAGAAGATCTATAGAGATAGATCTAGAAGATTGCTTGGTTATCCCAATCCACATACATTGATATATACTGAAGAGGTTCAGTATGATTAATTCCAAGAAAGGATCTATCTTCCGATGGGCCATGGAATTAACCTCTCTAAAAGGGATTGTCCCGACAACCCCTCAAGAAAGAGAGAGTATGGATAGAATTTCATATGCTTTGGCAGTGGGATCTATAATGTATGCCATGACATGTACTAGACCAGACGTGGCATACTCACTAGGAGTAGTGAGCAGATACCAGTCTGATCCAGGGTAGCAACCAACTGGAAGGTTGTAAAAACCATCCTTAAGTATTTGAGAAATACTAAAGATCAGTGGCTTGTCTCTATGGTGATTCTGACTTAAAACTTGAGGGATATACTGATTCAACTTTTCAGTCAGATCAAGATGATAGCAAGAGCGTGTCAGGATATATCTTCACTCTTAGGTGGGGCCATTCTGCTGGAAGAGTTTCCGAGCAGCATACAGTGGCAGATTCTACATGTGAAGCAGAATATATCGCAGCATCTGATGCCCGCCAAGGAAGCGGTATGGTTGCGGAAGTTCATCACCCGAGCTTGGAGTACACCATCCATTGATGGTCCAGTGCCTGTATTTTGTGACAATACTGGGGCCATAGCTCAAGCAAGGGAACCTAAAGCACATCAGCGGACAAGCATATTCTACGTCGCTACCACCTGGTTCGAGATATCATCGATCGAGGTGATATTGATCTTCAGAAGATTGACACAAAAGAAAATCTGGCTGACCCATTTACCAAAGTCCTCGGTATCAAAGAGTTCGACGAACACAAGTCGAAGATGGGTATTAGATATTGTGCCGATTGGCATTAGGCTAAGTGGGAGTTGTTGGGATTTGTATCCTAAATGTCAATCGTCAGCATATTGATGATTGAATTTTATAAATGAATTGACAAATTAATAAAGTGTTATTTAGCATTATTCATCATTTCATCTTCAAATGAACTCTTATATGATGAAGTCCTTAGGACTTATGTTATGATAAAGGAGGATTTATCTTTGAGTCCTTAAACTTGTTCGCTGACCAATATGATATGTTGTTACTAGGACGACAGCATTATCGAGATTAGGTCGTTGTGTGACATATACGTTGGTTGTCCTCTTAACCAAGGAGTGTGGAGACGCTGGTATGCACACAGGTGAAGTGTAGGAGTACATTTTACTGAACGTGACCAATTCCGGAATGGCTCTACTGTCGAGAGATGTTCCGAGTGGATATGGGTATAAGTTTGGCCCTCTGACCTGAGACCGCAACCTGTGACTAGCAAGCAACTCACTGTACTTTGGTACCGGACTATCTGAATTTCTAATTCAGTGACGGAACGGTCACTGGGTGCAAGTCAAGTACTTGCGTAGTCAGTTGTGAGTCAAGATGGAATTGACCCCTCCTGAAAACAGAAGATAATGTCTTGTGATTAATTTAGTAAAAACCTTGGCCAGTGTAATTCCAGTGAGGAGTCACGGAATATCTAAAGTTAATCACATAATGGATGTACTAATTATAAGGGTTGACAGTGAGCTCTAAGTCATCCTGGCATTAGGAGTCAAAGGGGATCGAATTATACAGTAACCATAGTTCAGGGTTCCAGAATATTTGCTTCGCATATATTCGGCCTATCCGACGTGGGTACCATTGCTAGATGGTCACATCAATTAGTGTAGGAAATTGTTCCTATACTACCGGCTTAGGTTCGAACCTATGAGGTCACACGCATAGAAGATTCCTGATTGATCAAGAAAGCTGATGAATGATTAAGAATCATTCAGGAATAATTTGGTCAATTTGATTGGCAAATTATCTTATAAAATAATTAAAGTAATTATTGAAGGATTAATTAGTAATTAAATTACTAATAAACCTCAATTTGATTGAGTAATTGTGCTAAGGATGAGCCAAATTGAATTGGATTCAAGTTTGGGCTCAATCAGGATTTTGACCTGATTGGATTAGGTTAGAACCAAAAAGGACTTAAGCTGATCAAATTAATTTTAAATTAATTTGTTCTTAATTGGGGATTGACCTAATTGGATTAGGTCCAACACAAAGTAATTAATTTAATTTGATTGAGTTTGCATGAGCCAAAATTGAATTGGATTCAATTTGAGCTCAATCAGGGTCTGACCTAATTAGATTGGGTTCAACCAAATTGCTTTGTTTTAATTCGGGTTTGACCAAATTTGATTAGGTGCAACCAAGGGGATTAGGCTCAGATGATGTGGCAATTATTGGTGACATGGAATTGGATTTCATGAATTTTAAATAAACCAAAATTATTGCATGGCACATGGACCCATTGCTTGACACATGGCGACATTGTTTGTTATTTGAATTTAAATTCAAACATTAAGCAATGTGTTAAATGATTTTTAATCACTCAAACCATCAACCAAGGTGGCGTATGAGTTTTTGAATGGATTAAATTCGAATTTCAAAAGGTGATTCGAAATTATGAAGTGTTTTACCTTGCCGCATGGATTTCAAATTCCTTCCCTCTTGCACATGTGTTTAAAATTTGAATTTAAATCAGATTTGGTTGAGATCTGATTTGGGTTGTTCCTATTCCTTTGCATGTGCCCAACTAAAAGAGGTTTTCTGAAAATAAATTTCGAATTTTGAATGAAAATTCGGAGGCCATTAAAAGGGGTCAAACATGGGCACCAAAAACACATCCATTGCAGCCTTCTTCCTCACCCGCCTCCTCTTCCTTTTCTTCTCCATTTTAGATAGGGTTTTCAGGGTGAATATCTAGAAGATTCAAGATCAGATCTAAGTCCTCTACTTTCCTTACAAACCTCATCTCCATCTGCTTCAAGACGATTGATCAAGAGTTGATTGAATCCCGACGGGCAGATTTCAGCTTTCAAATGTTCTGCAACTGCTAGCACTGTTGCGGAAGAAGATCCTTCAGGACTTCGCGTTGTACTTCTCGTAGAGGCCATTCGTGTGCGTGGCTGCGAAGTCAAGAATCAGATTCACAACTTTCATCCATCATAAAAGGTATTAATCTTAGTATTAAACATTTATTATGGTGTCAAGGTCTAGGTCCGATTCTCCGAGGTTTTACCCTCTTTTGGGGCTCCTCACGGAGATATCTCCAGAATCCATTCGATGGATATTCGGAGATTAATTAAAATAGAGTTCTTAAGTTTCAGATCTGATAGTTAATCATACATAAAAGTTTTAGCCATAATTGTTAAACGATTCCTGGCATAATCCTATGTGTTCTTAATGTGCTGATTTCTAGATTTGATCTTGTGAGCATGCATGAATTAAATTGTTTGATTCATTTTTCCGCTGTATTTTTGAAATTTTAAAAACAAACTACGTGTGGCTTGATTCCCCTTGTGAAGGGGTACGTAGGCAACCCGATCAGGTTCAGCCATGGTTTTCAAAAAAAAAAAAAATTCAGCATGCTAAACACCGAAGAACCTAGGAATAACTTTCAGTAGTGGAGTGTAAAGACCAGTGTTCTGCTTACGTTGTTTAGCTAGTTGACATGTGCGCACTGACCGACAATTTTTAGCCATGTCTCTCTTAGGACTCGGCCTGAAGAAACGTTGTTCCACCATTTCAATGGTTTTGTCTCTCCCGAAATGCCCAGACAGTCCTCCAGCATGTATTTCCCATACTAGGAAGTCTCTCAATGAGGTTCGGGGAATAGACAATCGGTCGGAGCGAAAGACGTAATCATCTTGTAGGAAGAAATTATCTTGTTCTCGCTCTACTCCATCTCGTAGGATAGCTACACTTCACTAAAGTCGGAACATGTGGTATATTGTTTCCTGATCCTTTCAAAACCATTTACTTCAGTGCTCATCACGAATAGGCGGCAGATCCGTCGACTGGGCGCATCAGCAGCCTTATTTT
Organism: Phoenix dactylifera; assembly: GCF_009389715.1. Lineage (NCBI taxonomy): Eukaryota > Viridiplantae > Streptophyta > Magnoliopsida > Arecales > Arecaceae > Phoenix > Phoenix dactylifera. The sequence goes on along the minus strand of NW_024068477.1, from coordinate 133,770 downwards.
CAACTTCGGCTTTATGTTTCAGGACAAATGTATAGGCTTGAAGAAACTTGATCCATCGGTCGTGTCAATGGTTCAGTTTTTTTGAAAGTTGAGGTACTTTAAAGCCTCATAGTCAGAGTATAATACAAATTCTTGCGGTAGTAAATAGTGTCGCCAGTGTCGCAAAGCTTGCACTACCGTATAGAATTCCTTATCATAGGTGAAATAACGCAACCTGCCGTCGCTTAATTTTCGGTAAAGAATGCGACAGGGTGACCTTCTTGGCTTAGTACGCCACCTATGCCAATGCTAGAGGCATCACATGCGACCTCGAATACCTTCGTGAAATCAGGGAGGCGCAAAACAGGCGCTTCGATCATCCTTTTCTTAATTTCAGTAAATGCTTGGGATGCCGACTTAGGCCAAAAAAGTCTCCTTTCTTCATGCAATCTGTAGGAGACATTATTGAACTAAAATTTCTAATGAAGCCGACGATAGAAAGTAGCCAAACCATGAAAACTATGTACTTCCACTAAGGTCTTAGGCTCAGGCCAATCGACTATCGCGCTTACTTTTTCTGGATCAGCTGAGACATCCTTAAAAGATACTATGAACCCTAAGAAAGTGACGGATCGGTCAGGAAGGCACACTTCTTGGGGTTTGCAACGAAGCTTTCTCTCCGAAGGATATCACAAACCTGCCTTAAGTATGATAGATGGAGCTCTTGAGTTTGACTATAGATGAGGATGTCATCAAAATATACAACGACAAATTTATTCAGAAAAGGTCAAAAAATCTATGTCATCATTCTCATGAAAGTACTAGTAGCGTTTGTTAACCCGAACGGCATCACTAACCATTCATAAAGTCCATCTTTGGTCTTAAAGGCAGTTTTCCATTCATCCCCAGAATGAATCCGAATCTAATAGTATCCACTCTTTAGGTCGATCTTCGAAAAAACTGTAGCACCAGACATATAGTCCAAAAGGTCATCCAGCCTAGGAATGGAAAAACGATACTTAACCGTGATTTTATTGATGGCACAACTATCAACGCACATCCTCCAAGAACCATCTTTCTTGGGAGTGAGGAGTGCAGGTACAGCACGGGGGCTCAAACTCTCACGAATATACCCTCGGGTGAGGAGTTCGTCGACTTGACGTTTCAATTCAGTGTGCTCGCTTGGGTTGAGCCTATGATGGGAAAGATTTGGGCAAGGATGCTCCAGGAACGAGGTCAATCGCGTGCTGGATATCACGCATCGGAGGAAGTGTATCTGGAAGATCCCTCAGGAAAAACATAGTGGAACTCCTCCAACAGGGGAACTACTTCTGGTGGGTGCTCAGGATTCGACTCCACATTAATAACTCTAGCCACAAGGGCGAACACAGGTAAGTGGCTTTCAATATCTTTCATTATCTCTTTCAAAGTAATGATGTGAAGTGATTCATCTTTCCGTAGTGTAGCACTCCTTTTTCAGGGGCGAGCTCTCTAGGAGGCAATGAGTTCAGTATAATTTTTCGATCCTGGAACATAAAGCTACACGAATTCGACCGTCCATGAAGTGTGACGTCCCTATCGTATAACTAAGGTCTTCCTAGAATGACTTGACCTACATCCATCGGAATGCAGTCGCACCAAATTTCGTCTTTATAAGATAGGAATTGAATCGGAATGAGGCATCTTTCCGACACCGAGATGGACGTCTTATCTACCCAGGCTACCTTATATGGGTTGGGATGATAGGTAGATTTCAGGGCCGAGGCGGAAAACAACTCCAAATGTAATGGCGTTAATGCAACTCCCACTATCAAATAGAATTTTGCATGTTTTATTATTGATCTTAATAAGCGTATAAAATAGGGAGGTTCCTACGCCAATCTTGCTCGGTCTTAGTCTGAGCTAGAGTACACCTAACCACATGAAGCCTAGGGATTTGGTCATTCCGATCAGTGGGCTCATTTTGGGGTTCAGCCTGGATAAACTCTAACCTAGTATGTTCATCTCCAAAGTCTTCTACATAATCCTCGATGTTTGGTTCATAGACTTCTTCGACACATTCAGTCTTCTGGGTTCCAACTTCAGGTTCAGTCATTAGATAGGTCTTGGCATTACATTGGGATGCGATATGGCCAAATTTTGGCACCTGAAATATTGGATTTGGCTTCTTGAAGGAGCATTAGAACCTAGTATGCCCTTTCCTTTATCATTTGACGGATTTTGGACAGACACTGGGGACGTCCTAGCCGGTGCTTGGCTAGAACCGGGCTGATTAAGAGGGTTGGGAAATGGTCTAGATTGCGGAAGATAATTTTGATTAAGTCGGGGCTCCTGGGGGTATGGACCGAGAGTCGGTACGCCTCACTATAGGGATCCATAAAAAACTATCCACATCTTGAGCCAACTGGTATGCTTGGCCAAGGATGGTAATCTCTCGGAGGATTAATTCTTTCTGGATCTCCTCACGGAGTCCTGCCCGAAACCTTAAGAGGGTAACAGTCTTCTATTCGATTACACCGCATCTCATATGAAACTCCTCAAATTATGCAATATAATCGGCAACGGTTGATGTCCCTTGAGTTAATTTCTACCACCTATCCATAAGGCATTGTCGGTAAGAGAATGACAGATATTTCTCATTCAACTTTTCTTTCATATCCTCTCAGGTGGTGATACGAGGAAGCCTTTGGGTCTCACGCATATGTTCAACATTATGCTAGTACCAGTGAGCTTGACCAATAAGCTTCATTTTAGCGAACCGTATTTTTCTATCATCAGTCATTTCATACTACTCAAAATAATTATCCATGGCTGCTCTCCAATCAAGGTACATGCTTGGCTCTAATTGACCAGCAAATATAGGGGCATCTACTCTTACGGTACGAAGTAGTCGCTCGTCAAGATCGCACTGGTGATCAGGATGAAGTTGGTTCCTAGGGGGATGGGGAAGAGCTACAGGTGGTGTGGCCAAACCAAGCTTGGGATAAGCTGCGATTGGGGTTGACGGTTCAGGAGTCCTAGGATATTGCACTAGAGCATGGATCTCTCGCTTGAATTTGTTATGATCAGCTCGTAAGGCAGCGATTTATTCCATAAGATCTTGCAGAACTTTGGAATCCATTATGGCCAAAGGGGTCTTAGAATGAGTGAGAAGGTACTCCATACCACTACAGATTGGCATGCAAGGACTACACTGGTTGATGGTATGACATGCAATACTACTAATGGCCCTAACTGACCAACTGTGATGCAAGACAACCAACTAATGCAACATACTATGAATTCGGTAATCAACAAGTTTGCAAAATAGGACTATCATGCAAGAAAACTAGAACATAATTAGATAAACAAGCCCAAAAGAAAAAAGAACACGTCACCTGTGGTGGATACAGTTCAAACCGGAAGCGTCCGTTGTAGAGTCTCGAGTATGAAGCTGGCATCGGGCGGAGCTAGCTGGAGCGATGGACCTGGATCTGCAGCACAAGGCTCCTGGGCTTCTGAATAGGCTGAAGAAGGTGCTGGATCGGGCCAGAAATAGGGCTTGCGGCCGGATTGGACTGGGCCGCACTCAAAGGAGCGTACGCGCGGGCCTAGACCAAGCCGAACCTTCAGTCGTTTGGGCCTTGGCCGCGCTCAAGGTAGTTGGCGCGCGGGCCTGTGATGTGAAGGGGAGGGGGAGGCAGTTCGCGTCTCAGGTGGTGGCCGAGGAGAAGGGAAAGCGGAGGGGGAGGCATGCGGTGATGGCTTGCGGCAGCGGAACTGCAGTGGCGAGGATGGCGGCAACTCTAGCGTCGATGGACGAAGCTCAGTGGAGGCGGAACTTGGTGGAGGCGGCGCAAACGGTGAAGTGGCACTGCGGTTCGGAGGGAGAGCTTGACAGAGGGCTCGGAGGAAGCGGTGCACGAAGGGGCACTTGGTGGAGGCGGTGCTCGAAGGACGGAGGCGACGGCGGTCTTCCAGTGGGCGAAGGCGGCTGTGGTGGAGATAGGAGCGGCGACGGGAAGGCGGTGGAGGCGGGTGCAGTGGAAGTGTGGGATCTGAGAAGGAAATGAGGCGGGTTCAGACGGAACTGACGAAGCGAGAGTGTGGCGACAATGGTGGTGAACGTTGCGGCAAACACGGCGACGACGGGCGGCAAACACGGTGACGCGGCCCGGAGAAGCGAACGACAAGGGCTGGCGGGGCTCGTCGTTCGAGGGATGGTCGGCGGCGTCGATGGCGACGGCGGTGGAAGCCTTCTAGGGTTTCCTCTTCGTCAGGATAGTGGTAAGTTTTTTTTCCCCGTCGCGTGTAAGGCACGTGTTACTTTTTTTTTTGAAACCTTTACGGGTTCGGGTTTCGGTTGTAACCCGCTCCGATAACCGTTAGACCTAGCACGTGCAGATCACGTGCACTTTTTTTATGACTTTTTGGACCCGGGTTACCAGGTTGTTGGGTAACGGGTTTAGGACGTACCCGTTACTTGACTTCATCTTCAACCTCTCGACCAATTCGGGAGGGCGAGCCGAACTCCTCGGCGGCGGCTGCAGATCGGCCGAAGGGGCCGATGATGGAGCTCGTGGCGCAGCTTTGTTGTCGGCGGCGACAGACGGTGGCCGATCACCGACAGCGGGTGGACTTTTCCTTTGTGCGGTGGCCGGCGGTTGCTACGACGGGTCCGAGAGACAGGGCCGAAAGAAGGGCGGCGACGCTCCTCTTCTTTTTGGCAACGGGAGTTGCACGTAGCCCGTTAGCACGCTCTGGCATCCGTGGTCGGGGTACGCGTAGATTTTGTGCGCCCACCGAATCCTGGGTGTTGCCCAAGGTGACAACCCAAGAGAAGGGATGAATTGGGTTTTCTAAAAATTATGTTTTTCTAATTTACTTTGAATTGAATGCAGCAGAATGATAAGATGTTATTTACTTAAGCTTTAGGTAATTACAAGTAAAGTAGTGGAAAATTAAGCTAGAGCAATTATACTATGGCTTTAGGGTGCAATTGATCTAAATTAACTTATAGTTGTATGATCAATTTTAATTTATGTAAATAGTAGGAATGGAGCGGAAGCTAAGCAAGTTCTAAAACAATCATTTATAAATCAATAGAAAACAAAGCAAGAGATATTACACAATCAAGTATGAAATGTAAAGCATAAAACACAAGAGATAAAAGGCATCACAAATACAAAGATGTACAGTGGTTTGGTGCACCCCAGCACCTACATCCACTCCCCAAGACCTCTTGAAAATTTCACTATAATCCCTCAGATTACAGTCGGTTGTCTTACAAGCTCACAACCTAACTTGTGTTTTCACGAGATCACAACGAACTCGGTCAGTTTTCACAGGCTCACCGACTAGAACGAATCCGACTATTTTCACGGGGTCACAATCCAACCCAGTTGGTTTTTTTCCGGATTACCAACTACAACCTACAACGTTGGTTTTCACTGGCTCACCAACAACCCTTAACCCCTTGATTCAATCTCTTGATTGAATCAAGTTACAAGATGTCAGAATAGGAGTTTAAAAACAAATACAAGCTTCTCAAACAAGCAGATATAACAAATATAAATAAATAAAGTAAAGAGAAGAAGCCCTCAAAACAAGTTTTGTAGATGAAGAAACTCGGCTTCTTCTTTACTTGACCCTCTTCTGATTTCGCACGAGGTAGAGGATCACTAAGGCAGCACACAGTTGGAGAAGAAGCCTTGGGATTCACTCATATGCTCCTCTTCTCTCTCTTTTGCTTTGAATGGCCCTTTTGTGTTTTTGGGAGGTTTCTCTTAAAATCTATTTGAAATCTCTTTCCTATGTGTTCTCTCCCTCTTGCTTCCTTCTCTCCTTGCTCTCCCCTTAATTTTATAGCTTTGGATGGCGTGGGAGCAAATATCTAACCGTTAGAGACAAGAATAGAGCCGTTGGAGTTGAGAAAAAACTAGACGTTATGCCTCCCAGCGTGCTCGAGTCGACTCGACTGAAGTATGAGTCGACTCGTGAATAGAAGTCTGTTCGGCACTATAGCTGGGAGTCGACTCGACTGTAGCGGAAGTCGACTCGAGAATTGTAGCGCTAAAAACTACTTTCTATCCTGACTGAGAGAGATGGCTCGAATGAAGTAGGAGTCGACTCGGCACTGTAGCTGGAGTCGGCTCGAGCACTGTAGCACTGAAAATCTACTCTCTGCCTTTTTCTACGGAAGTCGGCTCGTGAACAGTAGGAGTCGATTCGAGCACTGTTCCTTGAAACTCCAGAGTGCTAGAGTCGACTCTGAACTTCCAGGAGTCGACTCGAGGACTGTTCTTTTGAATTTTTCTTTGAATTTGCTACTACAACTTGAATCCTTTGAACTTGAAACTTGCGCCAATGAAGTGTGGCTTTCTTCTAACTTTTTTTGAGAGCTTTTGAGGCCTTCTTGTATTTTTCCAACTTGCTATGCTTCTTGCAAAACAAATTATCTTTCTTCTTGCAACACAAACATTAGTAATTATACTTCAAGATTGTGTGATCATCAAAATCAATCTTTGGGTCAGCAATCTCCCCCTTTTTGATGATGACAAAACTTGAAGTATATGTAATATAAAATAGATTGTGTTCTAGAACTAATGCATAGCTAAGTTGCATGAAGTAGAAAATATGCATATTTAAAATATACTTCACGATAATATTTTAGATTTAATCAAAACATACTTCATGATAATGTTTTAGATTTAATCAACTTAACATAATCAATACATAAAATATTATGGGCATATACTCAGATATTTCTCCCCTTTTTGACAACATAAAAAAGGTTGCAAAATAATAAAACATTAAGTGCAAAGAATAAACTAAACTTAGATATTTCTCTCCCTTATTGTACTCTAATTTTCAGTCAATGCATGTTGAATTATTGCAAGAATATGAATGATATAACTCAAGGCAATAATGTGAGAGCAAAATTAATGAGCATGTATTAGATCCAATTAAAATGATTTCAGAGCAAATTTAAATGAGATCACATTGAATTTGATAATTTTAACATTCTTTTAAAGTTCTTTATCCCTCTTTCAAAAAGAATAAACTCGAAATTATTTGGCTTTAAGAATGTCATCAGAATCGAGAATGAAAAGTTTGGCTTTAAGAATAATACATTTGATATAGAAACCAAAAGAGACCTTTAAATATAGATTCCAAAGATAGTTTTCAAATCAAGTGCAGGTGGAATCTTTTTTAAATTAATTCAAGAAGTGTCAAGAGTGATATTCAAAGAAGGCACGAATGGAAATCTAACCTTTTTTTTTTTTTTGAAAGATCTTTAATTACAAGTATGAAAGTTTGGTCATTTGAGATCTTTTGTACAATATATTAAGTATTTAACAATATGAGTACAATCTAATTAATTTTCAGAGTATAAGATCAAAACTTATATACTTGAAAAATATACCATCATGTTGGATCATCAATTTTTAATGACTCCAAAGTTCTTTTATGATAATAAACGCATTGGGGCACAAATACCAAAACATGAATTAATGCAATTTATGATATATCTTAGAGCATACATAAAATTCAAAAGCTTTGAAGGTTTTTTTAAAGCTCTTTTAAAGACTTTCTTTTACTCTGTTAAAGAAAGTAACATCAAAATCAATTAAAATGAATTGGTATAGGATAAAACTCTAAAGTGTAAGCCAATAAGAACTCATTAGTAGATTCCAATGAAAATTTCTGGTGCTAAGACAGGTGAAATCTTTCAACTTTCAAAAGTTATACCAACAAATGATTTACCAATTAAGTACAGATGAAAATTCAACTTTCAAAAGATATTCAATAAAGCACAAAGTTTGATACCAAAAATCTGCTTAAATTGATACCAATTAGACATTAAAAGCATACTAAAAGTTTTTTGCCAAATTTATGTAGAGTAACCTTTATTGATTTAGTTTTAAGAACATTCATTTTTTTTATATATATAAGCCTCTTGAGATCTATTCATGCTTTTCAGATATCGACAACAATAATCATGAATCAAACATAGAACATTACGTGCCAAGCTAATTTTTACTTTTATTTTTCTTCCCCTTTTTTATTAAATTAGAGGTACTTAAGATCAACCATTTGAATTACAATTTGGTTCATGATTGATGCACAAGTTATATTAACCAATAGCAAGCCTCTAGGTATATCATAAAGATTTTCAGATTTAAATTTCAGATGATACATATTTGAGGGTATTAGAATCACTTCTCATTTAGTATTCTCTCTCTCTCTCTCCTTTAGTTATGGATTTATGCGATTTAGTTCCATATGATCTCTCCTCCTGAAATTTTCTTTCTCCTCCTTAATTGAGCATTCCATTTAAGAGTGTAGAATTTAAAGATAATTTTCAATAAAACATTCAACTTGTTAATCTTAAAAATATGTTTTCTACAAATTTCAGCATATTTTCAACAACCCATTGAGAGCATATTTGCAAGTATCAAATCATATTCATTGACATAATAAACGCCCTATAGAATTAAACTCAAAGTATAGGCTATATATAACTAAGACAAGTAATGGCAACACAAGGAGGTTCATCAAAATCAATTTATAAAATATTCAAGGTATGCATCATATAATGATGACTTTTGAATAAGATGTAAAATCTAGAAAGATTGATATGTCTAAAGCTCCCCCTCAAAAGATGCATTCTTCTTTAATCATTCTTCTCTTTTGTTGAATTTCAGATTTTAATGATAAGCGTGAATAAAACTGAAATTCTATGATATCAAGAATGTAAAGTGATTTAAAGTTTTTCCAAATTTATAGCAATCACTCTTTTTCATCTTTCAAGAACAAGTTATGCTTCCTCTTAATCTTTGAGAAAATGTACTAAAATATTAATCAGAAATAATTCATTTGAAGCTCAATTTTTTTTAAAAGCAATTACATTTTTGTTCTTTTAAGAGTTATTTGAGTGAGTTAAAATATTTCTAGCTTTAGGAGCATTCACTCTCTTTTAAAAATAGCTTTTTCTTTTAGTGATGGAAGCAACAATCATACAGAAAGAGATATAGAAGATCATTCAAGTGAATGTTTATAGAATTTAATTTCTTACTCATAGATTCACAGCAATGTATACATGAAACACAATGAATCTTTTTAATATCAAAATAAAATCATATATTTAGAAACATTTGTTCGCAATCAAGACCATTAAAAAATACATCATTTAGACCAATTTTAGTACGCTTTAGATAAGAAATGATATGTTTCAGATGCGTATCGGAGCAATCAACCAAGGCATCAAAATTAATTCTGTTTTTCTTAAGTTAAAATTTTCATTTAGGAATCATATTAAGTTATTCTTCTGAATGATACGATCATTGAAGCATATAGCTAAGGTTATAAAGATGTAACGATATAAGCATTTTTAAAAACTTTTATGCAAAATGAGACTCTGAATTTCATAAAAATTTTCAAGAAGGCTTTCAAAATTATAAACTGAGATATGTATCTTCCACATTGTAGCTCATCTTAAATCATTACGATTAAAAGCACATATTTCAAACACATTAGAGCACATTCAGAATCTTTGTATTTAATATAGAGTTTTGGTACAAAAAGAAGGATATTTTAACAAGTATTAGGACATTATGTACCAAAGTTAGGCAAGTAGAAAGATAGATCAAGATCAATTCATTTTGCCTAAATAGAAATATCCTTCTCTTCTTCTTTTTATAAATCTATTTAACTTTCAGATTTCAAAAATAATCGTGAACGATAAATCTGAAATTTCATTTTAATATTACTTATTAAAACTTTATGTAGTATTTCAAACATTCAAGTATTGGAACTGATTTAATAAAGAAAATTTTGATCAGAAGAACACAAGATGAATTCAAATACAAGTGAAAACAATTTTCATTAAGCTTTGGAATACAAGTTATTTTGAGGGCAAGGGTGAAGCAAAGACTTGGTGTGCAAAGTCAAAACATATTTCAAGTTATGAATATCAATTTGTTGTTGATAAAGTATATTTCAATCAACTTATCCAAGCATGGAGCATTACAACTTATATTTAAGGAAGATCTTTGTTATCTGAATATTGTAAGCATATAATTCAAAGCATGCCAATTATAACAAGCATGTCATGGATCAAAATGAATTCTTTTCAAATAACCTTTTCATTTAAAAATAATTTAGCACCAATTTTATCTTTAAGGTGTGGTTTAAAGTGATTGAAGCTATATTTGTTTTTCACAAACTTTCTTTAGTTTTGTTTATTTTTTACTTAGAGATTATCCTTTTCATTTATCTGTCATTCCTTCCCTTATATATTATTATTATTATTAACTTTCTTTCTTTAATTAATGACCATTTTAATTTTCTTCAAATATTTTTGGTTTTACGTTTACTTAGTTTTTACTCCTCCTAAATAATGTTCATTTTCTTTTCTTTATCTTTCTCTCTTTTATTATTTTCAAGTAATTTTCATGAAAGAGCAAAAATAAAGAAATAATCTAATATGCTTCATAACACATAAATATATATCATGCAAACAAAATTCTTATTATGCTCAAAAGATGACAAATTAAGTTTTAATCTAATTGTCAGTTGTTTTTATCAAAATTTTGATTATTATTCATTTGTTATCAATAAAATATGATTCATTAGAGTTAGATTGAAGTCTTACACATGGACACATAATGAACATACAATCTAGTCTACTAGTTGTATGATAAAATAATTATTCTATCATGCTTCAATATAGCCTTAAAACAATAGATTTACTTGCTTATCCTTTTCAAATTCTACAAGATGGGGTCATGACATACCTTTTTCATGCCAATATTCTATAAGAGTTTTCTTGTGGACTAACTTTGGTTATGAAGATCTCCTTTCTTGTTTGTCTTAATTTGGAGTTCGAGAAAAAATGTTAACTCATTTATCATACATATTTCAAACTCACCTTGCATGAGCTTAGTAAAATCTTCATATAAATCTTCATTAGTAGAACAAAAAATGATGTCATTAATGTATACTTTGAGCAAATAAGATATCACAAATTCTTCTTTTTGATGTATAGATACTATTACTTTCTATCAAAAAGTTACTCAAGCTTTTATATCATGCTTTTGGTGCTTGTTCCAAATCACATATTGCTTTATCATATTTGTAATAAGTGTTTTCAAATAAGGTGGTTATTTTACATGGATCTTCTTTAATGAAATAACCACATAGGAGTGCATTCTACATATTCATTTGATAAAATATAAAGCTTATAAAGCAAGCAAATGATAATGGTGATCTTTACTTCTAATCATGCAAGAATTTCATCAAGATCTATTTCATCTTTTCTTGATTGAATCTTTTAGTATTCACCAATTTTTCTTCATTAAGTGTATTTCTGAAAAACTCAATCTGGTTATAATTATTAACAAATTTTCAGATTTTATCGGCAAGATTTCAAATTTTATTTCTTTCAAAAATGATTTAGTTTAACTTAACCAATTATAATCTTGTTTCATTTCTTCAAGGTGTTTTAGATTCAGATTGCTATATGTAAGCAAAAAAGATTAACCATATATATATAATCTAATTTTAGTGTCTTGATGAAAGATCATTGTCTCATAAAGAATAAAATGAATTGATATTTCTACAACTAAGATCTTTTCATTGAATATTCTATATGCATTGCTTGATGAATAATACCCATAGATAGGAATATCTTTATCAGATTTGGCATTATTTTCATAAGAACATATCAAGCATAACATGTTCGACTGAAAAATATGAAAGATATGCAATAGCTCATTTTCTATTTTTTCATAAGATCAAAGGAGTTTTTATCAAAAATAGATCTAATAGAAACCATATGTATGACAAGCAGTGATGATAGCTTTTAACAAAAATCATTGAAGCAGATGACCATCATACAACATTGTCTTTTTCATTTATTCAAGAATTCTATTAACCCTATTTTACTTATGGTGTTCTTGGTGCAGAAACAATTGTATTCAATATTATTTTTTGTGCAAAACTTAACAAGAAATTGGTTTTCAAAACTGTGCCATGATACTTCTTTATTTTCACAGTTTGCAAACCTTTTTTAATTTGAACCCTTTTGTGAGTTTGTGCCAATGCAGAAAATATTTCAAGTTAAGTACCAAGAACAAAACAAACGTTAGCTTTGAAAAATCATCCACAATTACAAAATCAAGAAACTTATCTCCTACGTTCACGATTCTAGAGATCCAAATAAGTTTTTGTGGAGAATTTTCAAGGACTATAAGGTGGAAATAATGTTTTCAGATTTAGAAATGATTTTAGTTTGTTTTCCTAGATGACATGCGTAGAAAAATTTTGACCTTGCAGAAATTAATCTAAGTAAACTAATGACAAAGTCTTTTGAGATTAAGTCCATACTAGTATGAGTTAATTTTATATGCCAAAACTAGTTTCTTTAATCTTGGTATTCATAATGCATATATCTAAAAATATACCAAGTACACATTCTTATACCTAAGATCAATAAAAGATAATGGCATGGATAAGAACTCTCAATCAAGCATATAGAAAATTCATAGAGTTATTCTAGGAGAATTGATTTACCAAATTATCCATCTATAAGTAAAGCATAATGTAGAAAGATGGAGTGATTTGGATATATTTTCTTTTCATACCAAAATATTACTTATATCACAAAAATGATTAATACTTGCAAGTTATGTATTAATCAAATACTAAAGCAAAGAGAATGATGAGATGCAAGGATTATTGATTTCATTATTATTATTTTTTAATTACTTTTCTTAAGTATATTTTAAGTTTCATTCTTTAATATGTGTCTAGAGCACCCAATGTCCAAATTAACATTTTTTTGTTGGAGCCTTGAGTGCTAGACACTCCTACAAAAAATATTCAGATTTTTAACCTAGGAACCCAAGCTCTTTTGGATCCTTGTAGGTTAGCTATAATTATTTCTTATGGAACCCATATTTTTCTAATAGCTATTTTGTCCATAAGTTTGCAGATTAGGATTACAAGGAATGTATTTCTGCATCCTCTTGTTGAATTTAACAAACATAGATTTAACATGAGTAGTAGATAAACTTTCAGTTTTCTGTTTTTGCCTTTTAGGTTCATCAAATTTGTAATGTACAGATTTAGAAACAACAAAAGAGATTTTACTTAGCTTTTGTTCTTGTTTATCAGTATTATTAGAAACTGTTTTAACAAACATATTTTTGAAAGATTTTTGGGTGTACCAAGGTTGATATACCAATCCAACTTTATCAAATTCAGCTCTTTGATTATTTATCATTAGGTTCAACTTTTTAGAGCTGAAGGTAAATCTTTTCACAACAAGTTTTAATTTGTCAACTTCTTTAGTTAATCGTCTATTCTCTTTTGAAAGCAATTCATTGTTTTTCTTAAGTTTATCATAGCTTTCAGTGAGAAGTTGGTTTTTCTGATTTAGCTCTTTATTTTTCTCAATTAAGATTTCAGTTTTATTAGTATGTTTCTTAATTAGTGTTTCATAATTATTAAACAGTTTCAGTTTTTCATTTACTAGGGTTTGATTTTCATTCTTCAAGTTCTTGTTCTTATAAATAAGTTTCTTATATTCTAAATACAAATTAGAAAAGGCATCATGAAGTTCATCAAATGTAAAATTACTTTCAGTCTCAGCATGTACCTCATGTATCTCATTTTTATGTGCCATGAAACATGGATTTGCAATATGATACTGCTCTTCTTCTACATATGATGTTTCAGATTTGTTAGTGCATTCATATTTGACTTCAAGCATATTTCATATTTCCTTAGCAGTTGTACAAAAAGATATGCAATTAAGTTCACTATCATCTAATGCACAATATAGAATATTCATGGCTTTTGCATTTTGCTGAATCATTTCCTTATTATGATTGATGTTTGTGTGTGGCCCATTGACTATAAAATTCCATAGATCGTAGTCATGTGCTTGAATGAAAATGCGCAGGCGTGCTTTCCAATATGTGTAGTTTATGTCACTAAATAGTGGAGGTCTATCAATTAATTGTCCCTCTCCTAGAAAACTATCTATTTGAGTTGTCATGATATTTGGCTCTTGATCGTGAGATCAATACTTAACCTTAGATCACCTGCTCTGATACCACTTGTTGCCTAAGGTGACAACCCAAGAGGGGGGGTGAATTGGATTTTCTAAAAATTATGTTCCCTAATTTACTTTGAATTGAATGCAGCAAAATGATAAGATGTTATTTACTTAAGCTCTAGGCAATTACAAGTAAAACAGTAGAAAATTAAGCTAGAGTAATTATACTATGGATTTAGGGTGCAATTGATCTAAAATTAACTTATAGTTGTATGATCAATTTTAATCTATGTGAATGGTAGGAATGGAGTGGAAGCTAAGCAAGTTCTAAACAATCATTTATAAATCAATAGAAAACAAAACTAGAGATATTACACAATCAAGTATGAATGTAAGGCATGAAGCACAAGAGATAAGGCATCACAAACACAAAGATGTATAGTGGTTCGGTGCACCCCAGCACCTACATCCACTCCCCAAAATCTCTTGAAAATTTTACTATAATCCCTCAGATTCCAGCCGGTTGTTTTACAAGCTCACAACCTAACTTGTTGTTTTCACGAGATCACAATAAACTTGGTCGGTTTTCACAGGCTCACCGACTAGAACCAATCCGACTGTTTTCACGGGGTCACAATCCAATCCAGTTGGTTTTTTCCGGATTACCAACTACAACCTACAACGTTGGTTTTCACTGGCTCACCAACAACCCTTAACCTCTTGATTCAATTCCTTGATTGAATCAAGTTACAAGATGTCAGAATAGGAGTTTAAACAAATACAAGCTTCTCAAACAAGCAGATATAACAAATATAAATAAATAGAGTAAAGAGAAGAAGCCCTCAAACAAATTTTGTAGATGAAGGAACTCGGATTCTTCTTTACTTGACCCTCTTCTGATTTCGCACGAGGTAGAGGATCACTGAGGCAATACACAGTTGGAGAGGAAGCCTTAAATTTACTCAGATGCTCCTCTTCTCTCTTTTTTGCTTTGAATGACCCTTTTGTGCTTTTGGAAGGTTTCTCTTAAAATCTCTTTTAAATCTCTTCCCTATGTGTTCTCTCCCTCTTGCTTCCTTCCCCCCTTACTCTTCCCTTGATTTTATAGCTTTGGATGGCGTGGGAGCAAAGATCTAGCCGTTAGAGACAAGAATAAAGCTGTTGGAGTTGAGAAAAAACTAGCTGTTATGCCTCCCAACGTGCTCGAGTTGACTCGGCTGAAGCAGGAGTCGACTCATGAATAGGAGTCTGTCCGGCACTGTAGCTGGGAGTCGACTCAACTGTAGCTCGAGTCGACTCGAGAACTGTAATACAGAAAACTACTTTCTAGCCTGACTGAGAGAGACGGTTCGAATGAAGTAGGAGTCGACTCGGCACTGTAGCTGGAGTCGGCTCGTGAATAGTTGGAGTCAGCTCGACCACTGTAGTGCTGAAAATCAACTCTCTGTCTTTTTCTTCGGAAGTCGGCTCGTGAACAGTAGGAGTCGACTCAAGCACTGTTCCTCGAAACTCCAGAGTGCCAGAGTAGACTCTAAACTTTCAGGAGTCGACTCGAAGACTGTTCTTTTGAATTTTTCTTGAATTTGCTACTCCAACTTGAATCCTTTGAACTTGAAACTTGGGCCAATGAAGTGTGGCTTTCTTCCAACTGTTTTTGAGAGCTTTTGAGGCCTTCTTGTATTTTTTCAACTTGCTATATTCCTTGCAAAACAAATTATTTTTCTTCTTGCAACACAAACATTAGTAATTATACTTCAAGATTTTATGATCATCAAAATCAATCTTTGGATCAGCAATTGGTATCAAGCGCAACTTTATTTCCTTAAACTAGCGCAGGGGCCCATAGCACCACGATTCGACTCCGACAGAGCCTCGCCCGACTCCGGACTCCGACAGAGCCTCGCCAGTGGGTTCAGGGACCCCCTAGTGGTATAACCCACCCTACTCCAGCGCATTCACGTTGGTAGGCGGGACTGATTCGGTCCTTCAAAGAAGCACTGGCTCTTATCGAAATTGACCTTTTGGCCATTACTCAAGCCTCCGCCAACGTTGACTCGGCCCCTCAGGCCTCCGCCAACAATCCCCCCCCAACGTGATGCCTGGGTTTCGAACTCGAGACCTATGGCTCTGATACCAATTGTCAGGATCAAGCACTACCATTACACTAAAACCCGCAGGTGTTAGTGAAGGCGCAACTTTATTTTCTTAAACTAACGCAGGGGCCCATAGCGCCACGAGTCGACTCCGACCAAGCCTCGCCCGACTCCGGACTCCGACAGGACCACGCCAGTGGGTTCAGGGACCCCCTAGTGGTATAACACACCCTACTCCTCCAGCGCATCCATGTTGGCAGGCGACAGGACTGACTCGGCCTTTCAGGCCTCCGCCAACATTGACTCGGCCCCTCAGGCCTCCACCAACACTGGGATCCGGCGCTGCTCCACCATACACTGGAGTGGCGCTTCTGTGGGAAGAGAAGCAGCAGCCGACGGTGAGACAGAGGAGATGGAGCACGACGGGGGTACTGCGGGTGGTGGTAGTGTCGGGCGCGGTGACAAGTGGAAGGGGAGGAGCAGCCGCAGGGGTTTCTTTTCTCTTTTTTTTTCTCTGGTGAAAACTGACGGAGGGGAGGGGGAGAGGGAGGGGTTGGTGAAAACTGAGAGAGAGGGCCTGGTGAAAACCGAGAGAGAGGGAAAAGAGGAAACACAGGATCGTGGCTTTGGCAGGGGCAAAGCTGACGGGCTCTGATACCAAGTTGATGCCGGACCGGGATGGGGAATACTGTAGCACGGGAATGGATCAATCTCGAACGAGTGTAGCTGCTGCAAAATCAAAAGACAGAGAAAGGGGAAGAACGAAGAGGAGGAGAATAAGAGAGGAAGATAGGTAGAGAGGAAGAAAAGAGGGAGAAGAGAAGAGGAGGAAGAGCGAGAAGGAGGAAGAGAGAAGAGGGAAGCGTGGGGGAAAAATACTTAATTCTTCATTAACCCTAATCATCATAAAAGTCCCTAGCTATAAATAGGGCCCAAATAAGAACAATTAAAATAAAACCCCCTTGCATAAGAATAATTTCCAATAAACCCAAAATACACAAATGAACCCTAAAATGCAAACAAGCCCAGAAATAAAATAAAATAAATATGTACTAAGATGGTGGACTAGGCGAGGACATAATCAGCTCCGATGTCCCCATCAGTTTTTCTCTTCCTCCTTCTCGTCCACTCTCCTCCCCTACCCTGCACTTGAGTCCTTCTTGTTGTTGATTTTGATGTTGCCACCAATTTCCGTCACCTCTGGAAGGCCTATGGCCACATCCTTCATCTCGGACATCACCAAATCACCCTCCTTCATTCCACCTCCTCCTCCAACACCACAGCCCAGCCCTCTACTTCTCTCCTTTACCTTTTGTGCCCTCCTTAGGACTTGCATTGTCATCCATTCCTTGCCCATGGGTACCCAGGTCCATGCCTGAGCCCTTGCCATAGGTGGTTTCAATGTTGACCTCTTCATTCAAAATACTCTCATCTCTATGTATGTTGAATGCTTTAACCTGGTATCCAGGGTGTTCGACGGAATGCTTGTAATAAATGCCTACTTTTTTTTTACCAAATTCTGTTCCAAACACAGGAGGCGAACTTTTTTGTAACTCAACTATTGAAACTTAGGTTATAATACGACTTGAATTATTGTACAACTTCAACTACCAGGCTCCAAACAGCTCTTAAGTTCCTATGAACTAATCTTAAGTATGTCGTCACTAAAAAATGACACATTATGAAATCCTAAATCATTATCTATTTTGAAAATTCCCACAATCTAGAACATGTTAAAATTAGGAACCTCCTGTGAGCATATCAAAAAAAAGTTGAGCCTAGCGCATACTGTACTCCAAAGCCTATAATGCCGTCTCCTTAAAAAAATGAAAAAGAAAAACGAATTGCCGGGGGGGTCCAGCATGTGCATCAGACTTGCTGGGCTGCAGTTTGCTGTGTAACGTTATGGGCTTCTGTTTCACACGCAAAAATAGTTGTAAGCATATGAGAATTAATATAACTTAAAAGATTTAGCGCAATATGTGAAAGATGGTTGATCGTGAACCTGGAAGCTAGCATTGGCGGACGCAATAAACTTTCTGTTTGCACAAGTTTTGTATCTGATTCTATTGAGTCTACAACCACATCTACAAACTTGTCATATTTAAGTTTATATATATTTTTTCTCATTTTCAAATAAGAGGTTAGTAGGAGAAAGAAAAAGAGGGAGAGATTAATTTGGCTATACTTGAGTATATCTCCACCTAGATTTGATCAGATCTGGATCGAATAATAGATTTTCATATTAATGATTCGAGTTATTGAATGTAATCTACTATCTCTAAAGTGCTTATACATAAAAAATCATTAATTTAGAAATTCCTAGCCTATGCATCAAGTAGTCAAAAAAAAAATGTCACTTCATGTTATTTAAACTGTTCAATTTTTTTACCATAGGTGTTATTTTATGTTATTTATATTGCTCAATTTTTTGATCACTTGATGCAAAAACTAGAGGTCTCTAAATTCTATAATTTTTTTAGTATAAATAATTTAGAAATAGTGGATTACATCAAATGGCTCAATCACCAATGTAGGACCTCCATCATTCGACTTAGACATAAATGGGTCTGAATGGAGATCTATTCGGGAATAACCAAGTCTTGCTCTCTCTCTCACACACACACACACACACATAAATGAGATAGATTGGCTACACTCAAGTGTAACCAAGCTATGATCCAGTCGCCTCTTCCACCAATCGATTGGTGCAGATCTTGAAATCACCAAACTAGTATCAACAGGTCCATTGTATATAAAAAAAAGAGAAGCAGTAATTAATAAAACAATATATGCTGCCCATGCCTATGCCTATGCCCCTACCAACATTCACTATCTTCCCTTCCCCTCTACCTTGTAGAAATAAACACTAAGTTGTCTAAAATAAATACTAACTGCAAAACGATAAATACGTAGTTCGTGAGCATAAAGCAAATATCGTAGAAATAAATAGAAAAAAAATTTGGTCACCCTCAGTTGGGTGAGGGCCTCTTCTAAGTAAACTACAGTGGAGGATGGTAAATAAAAAGTTCAGATGCAATAAATACTTAGTCTCAAAAATAAATACTAACTCTACAGAAATAAATACTAAGATATTCATGATAAATACTAAATCTAGAGGATAAAAACTTAGTTTGCAAAAATAAGCGCAAATATGGTAGAAATAAATATCAAAAGATCTAGCCTAGGGCAAAGAAGGAGGACCAAAGCGCATGGGTGGATCATATCTCGACGCGTAGACAAAGATCCGGACATCCTGTCCCATCTCATTAAAGTATAAGTGTTGTACCAAAAGAGAGAGAGAGAGAGAGAGAGAGAGAGAAAAAAAAAGAGCATGCGTACATATTATCTCGATGTCTCTTTCTCTTTTTTTTTTTTAATCGGATATAACGGATGGTTTCTAGGCTTTAAGAGGCGTGCCGACCCAATGATAGGAGAGGCAACCGGAAGTGGACTTGGCTGGAGAGAGAAAGAGACAGAGAGAGAGAGATGTGCATATATGTCGTACCCTATAAAATAAAATAGATCAGCATCCTTGGCTGGTGTTGAGAAGATCCGGAGAATACTTAGATTGTGACAGTAGAACAAATTTATATTGAATTCTTAGTCACCATTGTCTTATCAGCCAATGTTTAAATCCAAATTTGCTAAAACTTTGACAAATTAATATATCGTGTTTGCTTTGATATTGCTCTTGGACTTATTCGGGAAGCATCCATGAAAATTCACTGGAAATAAGAGGATCTACACTAATGACCAACCAAACTTATCCAAAATTAAATTCTCTATCATTGTATGCATATACATAGAAAAATAGGGAAATAGATTGATTGGTCAAGTGATTGCTTGGTCTAGAAAGTTGTTGGCTAGGAACGGCGTCATGCATGCAGTTGTGGACCATGTTAGTTCTCTGTTGGACGGACAAAATGGCGGACCACAAAGAATATGAGGCCATGATGAAGTCCTTTATTGGGCTCTACAAATAAAGAGCCGTGTGTGATATGAGAGAGAGAGAGGGAGGGAAGGAGAGAACCTCTGGATTGTTTAATGAACTAGTGGGAGATATCAAAATTAAATGAGTTGAAAGTTTCATCCAGTAGTTAAACAAAGTAAAATTTGCACCGAATGTGTTTGTAGTGGGAGGAGGATGTCATTGTTGCAGTTTGGTAGACCGGAAAGAGTGGCAACTTGTAACGTGACAACTAAACCCAGGCTTAAGAATTTGGATTGGACATGCTACTAATAAAATATATCGAAGAAAAGGAACTTTGAAGCATGCTTTTCTCTATCCAGACCTTTATTACTTCATTCTCCAAAAGGAATTTGATTCATGGAAGACTCTCTCTCTCTAACTGATCTTCCACTTGTTTGATCTTGCCGTCCTCCAAAATGTCATTTGCTCCTCTGGACCAAAGGTTGCTTCCAGCTCTACTCTCCTTTAGATTGACCTTACCCTTTCATATCCTTTGGAGTTGAAATGTTGCACCCAAGATTCAACCCTAAAGAAGCTTTTGTATATTCACTCAAAAATGCCAAATTCTTTAATCATTGGATGAGTAGATATAAGCCACACATGCAACTAGGTGTTTGGCATGACCATTGACCCATTGTTCGATATTTAGTGTATGCCTTAGGTCTTTGATGGGCCCATAGACATGAGATGGGAGACCAGGTCATTCCTTCTCTTCTTGTTTTCTTTCTTCTTGGCAGAAGAATCTAATCTTAATTCAGTATGTCCTCTAACTAGGAACTCAACAAAATAAATGGAAACATCTATAGTGCAGGCACTTACTTGATGGCCATATAGTACAAAAAACCCTTAATATTATCTGCAGATTTGTAGATAACTCCTCAAGATATAAACATTTATTTTTCTTGACCTTCTAGAATTACGAGCGCTTTAGAAGTGGTTGTTGAGTGGCTCTCAAATCAGTGTTTTCACACAAACTATTGGATTTCTTATTTAATGTGTTTGGTTTCATACCATCGGCTCCTACTGCTTTATGTCAGTGTCTTTCCCCCTTTTTTTTAAAGGTACAAAGCCATTGCATCTTAACTTCCAAAAAACCCATTCCGATCTCTGCATGACCCAACTTAGAGACAGGATGACAAAGATGCAGTAACCCTGAATTGTTTGGAGGCGTTCATTGGAGCTACACTAAAATGTAGGAGTAACTGTAAAGAGCTCTTATACAATTTCAGTTACTGGGCATCATCAAATACTGGCAAATATTTTTAGTGCTCATCTTTAGAAGATATCAATGAACAAGACTTTCTTGTGTCAATTTTAGGTCACCTGATGCGGACTGTGACGTAGGGGTTGCATCAGAGTGGATGTTGGTCTGAGGTAGCTACTTAGATTTGTTGAAGTTTTAAATCCGTTGACCCGTGAAATAATTTGAGGGATTTCTTCGTCTCATGATGGTGAGAGGGGAGAGGTGATGGATGGGTTGGACCCACCCCGGGCATCTCCTTTCCGCTTGGCCATCATTGCAATTGGAAGAATAAGATAACTTGCTCATACTTACTCGTCCCTGTGCTCGCTACTTTCTCTTTTCTGGTCCTCAAATAAGTTTGCTTTGCCCACAAGCGTTGGTTAATAAAGTTGGCTTCTTTCAAGCATCACATCCAAAACAGAAGCATCTCAACTCTTTCACAGATATATAAAAATCACGGAACGTCTCTAAGATCATTATATCTGACCTAAATGGGATTCCACATGAAAGGGAGGGATGAAACGCTGACCCTAGGGCCTCTTGTAAATAAAATATAGTCCATTGGGGCTTTATAGTAGTAGTGAAACACCCACAGTCTTATTCTTCTGCTTATAAAGATGAAAACAGTATAACAACCCAAGATCTCACCTAAAATGGCCAGCCAGAAAGTATTATTTGAATTTTTTGATCTTGTATAAGTATTCAAGATCTATCAGCGAATAACTGATGTGGAACTAAACACACACTCGCGCGTGTCCTCATATACTCTCTCCATTCAAGCCCTAACATCCTAGTCAGGCTAAGGGTTCAAATCCATTCAAATTTAATCACAAACACTACGATCAGCTCGTGGTCAGCCCTAATGGATCCATGTTGTAGTGTCCCCTAGTTCATATAAGTTTTGGGCTGGGTCTGCTCTGATACCATTTGTAACAATTTAAAACCTCACCCAAAATAGCTAGCCGGAAGGTATTATTTGGGTCCCTTAATCCTATATAAGTATCCAAGAACTATCCAGCAAATAAACGATGTAGGACTACACACACGTCAGCACAGGTCCTCACAAACAGAGTTTATGATAACATCTATGGATGGTTTGAGGACAGTATAGAATGATGTCCTTATGTCTTTTTCTTTCGAAGAGGACAAAATGCCACCCAAAATTTTTTTATTAGATATTTACATAATTATAGTGACAAGGAAAGGATTTGCGAATGCTACAGTATAATATTATATATTTCTTCGAACAAAATTTCCATTGGACTGGAAGAAAACTCTAATCCTACCAAATAAAACAATAAACTTGGCCCACAAAAAAAAAAAAAAAAGGAGGAAGCTGGAGAGAGACTTTGGTCAATAAAGCTAAACATAACCATGCTAATAGCCTTTGAGCATAGCATCCTCACCCAACAGATTTCTAATATGAAATATTATTTGAAGCTTGTCAAAGAGGACTTTGAGGGATTGAAGATAATAAAAGCTTTGGAAATGCTCCATGCAGAACAATTTTTTTAACCTGATCAAGAGAGCTTATACTGCTGCCAATTAAAGGAGGTTAGCCTGAAGGTAGGACTTGCTGACCACAGTTGGTTTTGAAAAGAAAAAGAGTAGAAAGATAACTTCCCTGACGGCTGCAATCCGGAATATTTAAAAAACAAGGCTGGTTTGTGGCTTTGTGGCTTCTAACATTTCCATTTCTACAATAAAAGATTGATTTGATTTTACAGAATATATAAGAATGAAATGCTATTACAGGATAAAATAAAATTTTAATTAATATATCCTTGGAAAAGAAATCAAAGAAGATTAAGCAAAGACTCGAGCGAGAAGATCACTTTGATGGAAAGGTTCCAAAGTATAATTAAAGAGAAAATTGTTCCAAAGAAGAAGTATCATCAACTTTGATAAAGCTCAAAGAATTCTGACTTTGTGGGGGGCCCATTGAAGATGTTTTCATTATCAAATGAGAGAATACGGAGACTCCAATGGACTATGAAAATTATTGAGTATAGAAGATCGAAGGTTTCACGAGAATCCAATCTAGATTACCCCTAAAGAGAAGGAATAATTTTAATAAAGTTACTAAGCGATCCGATTCTAAATTGATGAAAACATAGATAAAAACCATTTGAGAAGATATAATAATAGCGTATTTGCTTGCTTCTGATCAGGGTTTAGTCATAACTCAAAACTCCAGCAGTTAACCACATATTTATTGAAGGCAGGCTCCGAAACCTTTTTCTCTTCCCCTTATAAAACAAACATATATGTATATGTGTATGTATGCATGTATTTATGGACATATATGTACCGGTGAAGGCAAGACCATCAATTTCAATATGATGTCACCAAATTAAAATTCTTTTATCAGTTACACATTATAATACTTTATGATTATTGATGCATTCCTGTCGACTGCTTAAGATGTTTGGGTTCAACCTCGCGCAGCCTATCATCACAGACAAAAGCCACCAGCCAACAAACAACAACAAAAAAAAAAAATCTAGGTGAGGCGTATTACCAAATCTTTTGTCATGGGACTTAAGAGTGTCTAGTTTGGAACAAACAAAGGAAGTATCATGAGAACATCATCATCAGTTCAAGACAAAAGGGCTTGACCTCAGTTCTCTCACGAATCCATTCAATAGACAGAATTAGTTAGCTCTGGATCTGAAAATCCACTAGAATCCAAAGGATAGTTACAACTGCTTTGGGAGACAAACATACCATAATCTACATAGAATTTCATCCACCTTCAAAAGAGGGGGTGGGGTGTATGGTTTGGGTTCCTAATTTCCGGCATCCGAACTATTATATTGGACCATGTTGACTGAGACAGCCATTTAGAAATAATAGCATTTAGTCAGCTAGGTGAAAAATATTGGGATGCAAGCTGTCTGCTTAGGTTGTTAATTAGGACCTTTTTGCTCTCTTGGGTTATGCAGCTCTTAGGGCTCTCTTGGTGAAGTCAGATTCACCTAATCTTGCAAGCACTGTCTTTGAGGACTTAAATATCAAATGAATGACCAGATGAGTTTAAGTGAGCCTTCAGCTCTAGACTAAGCCTCGTCGTATAATAATCTAGATAGGAACTTTCAGTTTTAGAGAATGACAAGCTAACAAGAGCGGCCAATATCCAAATCACATCTTTAAGCCTCACCGATCCGAGTCATTAGGGTTAATTTAGAGAATAGGACAGATGTTTAAGAAGACTGTCAAAGATTATTTATTTTGATTATGGTTTATTTTGTTTTAGGGTTGCAGGGATTGGGTCCATGGTGTCCCTTTATACACCAGAGAATCTGAACTCCAGACCCTGCCAAGGACTTCTGGGTTGGGTTGGGGTCCGAAGTCCAACCCATGGTAGTTACCTTATTTGCGCTGGGTTCCGATGGGCTGACAATAGATCGGACCAAGCCGAGTTGATATACAAAAGAAAAACTGAGGTCAAAACTAGTAAACTTTTAGTGAATCCAAATTCATACTATCAAGTAAGGTTGGTACAGAGTCATGGATTCGGTTATCCCTCAATTTTGTTGGGTAGGTATGCAAACTACTTTAAGCGTTTTGAAACTGAATCCTATTCGATTAATAAGTGGCTGGATCTAGGCCTGAGTTATAATCCTTGACGCTTAGCAAGATTTTTAGTTGACCATTTCAGGCGAGGATAAGCCACAATAGAGCCCTGGTTCAGATTTCAACAATTTGATTTCTTCCATCATTCATGGATTTTTCAAATGAGCATAAAAAAAAGTATAGCGGTAACTAGGCCTTCACCATTTTTATGGAATCTTCCTCCATATTTTTTCTACTGGTTGGCAGATGTAAGCTTCCTGGAGACCTCAAGCCCAAGAGAACAAATTTTGCAGAATATGGTTGGTTTATCTAAGCATATAGACTTATACAAAAATCTTCCACACATATTCTTTCTGGCATCTATGTTCCTCCACCAGAAGAGAATTGAAAATCTAAAATTTCCTCAGAGACATCTCACACAAATGCATGGCTCTGGTTCACCTCCAAGTTTTGGCTAAAGAGAAACGGGGTTTTAAGTTTTGACGAACAGTACGGCAGACTGGGTCGCCTCCTCCATAGCTCATCACTCCGGAGCTTTCTTATGGGATGGTATTGGTCCTATTCCGCAGGGCCTCGATTGTATTTTGCATTCTGATTGCTCGTGGCGTACCCACATCCATGTGTAGTGAGACGCCGTTTTACCACAAAAAAAAAAAACAGATCATCATATACCACTTCTAACCTTCTTTATGACCGGTCAATAGACCATGTTCAGTGTAATTAGGTGCAATCGTCTCCGTGCTTGATATAATAGTATAAGATCAACCAAACCTAATATGAAGAATGTAGGCCACCAAGGCTATAGTTTAGGCCGCTTCTTGCTCGGGTCAAGGTTCCAACCAGTGCATCTTGGGTAGGTTGGACCAGGCCAAGCACAAACAAGATCTTTCCAGATGCAGGATATTCATAGCTTTGGGTTGGTCAGTCCATTTTAGCCAATTGGAGAGGCAGCCCGTTTGGCAGAGGCTTTTGAGGATCAAAAAGCACTTTATGATCCTTCAAAAGCACTTTTAGATGAAATAAGAATGTTTGATAAAAATTTCAGAAAGCTGTTTTAGCTTTACCAAAAAACTAAAAACAACTTTTTTTTGGACCTTTTTTTTGGAGAAGCTCCATTTTAGAGCTTCTCCGAAAAAGTATTTTTAGGTCCCATCGAAAAGCTGTTTTGAGTTATAATATTTTTTTCTTTTTAGACCAAAATATCCGTAACAATTATACAAAATTTCCTTTTATAATCATGAAAATCTACACGAGTCCCAACAAAAAAATATTATATTATATTATACTATAAATATTTTATAATCACAAAAATATTATATTATACTATAAATATTATATTATACTACAATCATTAAAATATTTTATACCTTTATTATTGTATTATATTATAAATATAATATTATATTACATTATATTATAATACGTTAATATCTTATGTTAAATAATTTAATATTATGTTATATTATAGAAAATTAATTTACACTAATAATTATAATATTTTATACTTTTATTATTATATTATACTATAAATATCATATTATATTACATTATATTATAATACATTAATTTGTTATATGAAATAATTTAATATTATATTATATTATGAAAAATTAATTTATGCTAATAATTATAATATTTTATATCTTTATTATTGTATTATACGGTAAATATAATATTATATTACATGATATCATAATACATTAATATGTTATGTCAAATAATTTAATATGATACTATATTATGAAAAATTAATTTACGCTAATGATTATAATATTTTAGACATTTATTATTGTATTATACTATAAATATAATATTATATTACATTATATCATAATACATTGATATGTCATGTTAGATAATTTAATATTATATTAAATTATTATGCTACAGTATACAATATTATATTACTATATTACAATAAATTATATTACTATATTATAATGATATTATATTATATTACAGTAATATTATATTATATCATATATTTATGTATTAATACATATTATATTTTATTATGTTCTATTGTATAATACTATGAAATGTCCTTTATAGTTATTTTGTCATAACAAAAGTATTTTCTCAGTTTGTTTATCAAATATATGTTAAAGTTCTATAGCACTTTAAAAATATAGTTACCAAACAGCAAGCAGTTTTTTATAAAGCTCTATTTCAAAAAACTCTATTTCTAAAAATTCTGCTGCCAACAGCTCTGCCAAACAGAGCCATACTTAGGAGCCAAAAATGAGGAATACAAATATCTTGTGCACTGTTTTTAGCTCTTTCACAACGGATTCTTCGGTGGCAGTTGCACTTCTAGAAACTTGATTCCCATCCACAAGGGAATTTGTGCTATTGCTAGCTTGGAGCAAGTTAAGCCCGGCCCAATTAGATCCGCAACACAAAGAAACTACTAATTCTTTATTAAATTGTACGATCAAGTAAATGCACGCTCAAAATTCATATATTCAAATTCTTTGATGCCTAAATATGCCATACATACATATATATCATGTGTATTGATTGGGCTGTCTTGGTCTTTCATTTCGGATCCAGACCCAGGCCATTATCGGTCCAGTGGGCTAGGCTCCGAGGGAACCCTAGTTTGGGGTCCATCTCCAGTCCTAGTCTACCTGCAGTCAAGCAGCAGATGACAAGAGCTCAGCTCTGCCCATCCTTTCTAAATGGAAGCATAATGACCCCATAAGAAGGTCAAGAACAAAATGGATGGTAACAGAAAAAGAAAACAAAGTTGGCAGAAGCAGATAGAGGTTTAATGTGATGGCCCAACTAATTAACTTCACCTCATACATAGGTTCACTTCCTTTGGCCTCCTCCCTCTTCCTTCAATCTCGGTACTCTTTGCTTGACTAATTCCTTGACATACGGCAATCTTTGCTCGTTGTCGGAGTTCTCCCCTAAGCATAGCCACCCCATTGATATGGATAAGGGGACAAGAAGATGATCATTCATGTCTTTGCTAAAGGTATAGAAGTGCTTTGTAGCGGATTCCAGCTTCCCATTATCCACTGTATATACTTTTTTTTTTTTTTTTTTGCGCTGGGGCCACCATTTTTATAGCTTACCTAGCCGTAGTCAGTGGAAACAAAAGCAAAGATGGGAGCTCCCGCCATCGATGAATGTTTGAATTATTGTAAGAGCCCGTATTAAGGTGGGCTTGGGCCGGCCTGGTGGTGGTTTGGATCGGCCTCTTGGGCCACCCTCATGCATGGCATGTGGTAGAGGCAGGGAGGAAGACACCTGATCGGAGTCATCATCTTCTCTAAGTCCATCGAGGAAGATGGGACCTATGTGTCACGCCCCAAACCCATCACCCGGGTCCGGCACGTGACCAGCCGCATGAGCCCTAGAGCAGTGCCCTAAAGATTATGCAAGGCCTAAAATAAACAACAATTCAATAAATCCACAACTAATTAATTAATTCAAATTGACAAATCCGACATGTCCAAATAAACAATCGGTTCAATTACAAGATTTTCAAATGTTCATCAATAAAAGATAAGCTGCTTCTAATTATCTAGCAGTCTGACTCTAGATCGATCTCACTTCTTGTCCCACCCGACAGATCATACGAATCCAATGCCTCTGAGAAAAAATGTAAGAGTAGTATGAGCTTTTCCAGCCCAGTAAGAATCCCAACAGCCACACACAGTAATAATAATAAAATAATCAAAGCATCAAATAAATGTTATTTCATCTTTTCAAAGGCTCAACAAACAACAAAAATATATAACCATTTCATATACATAAATCATTTTTCACATTATATGATCCATTCACGTAACACTCTGATTTCCAAGTTTTCAGACTTTTCACTTATGGCTTTGGACTAACCAAGTTCATGTCCCAGCCCAAGATTGCACAAATCTCACGCATAAGCTCGTGGCAGTTATCCCACGCGTAAGCCCGTGGAGGCTATCCTACGCATAAGTTCGTAGAGCCTATCCCACGCGTAAGCCCGTGGAGGCTATCCCACGCATCAGCTCGTGGCAGCTATTCTACACATAAGCTCGTAGAGGCTATCTCATGACAAGGTTAGTCCAACCCATTCTACATGTCTAGTTTTACATGTTTAATCAAATTCCAATCACATCACATACTTTCTTAAATTCTCAAAAATATGTTAATTCTTCTCAATTTAATTATTTCAATATTTTCATAACAAAATGCACATCTCATATGTGTCATACAAGCTCATAAAATTAATATCAACATACTGATAAATTATAACCAACGATAAATTCCATACATGCATAAATAGAGGTGCTCAGTTGTAGGAATTCTTACTGAAATTGTAGACTGACACAAACACGGATTCGAATCACAACCTACGAGCTGAGGTGCTGAGTCTCCTGATCAAAATCTCCTGGCACCGCTGACTCCTTTCCTACAACATAAATTTCAAATCACAACTAAATTATTTAATATTTAAATATTCTAAACCATAATTCACATTTATTATGGGGTCTATCACCAGGTCCACAAATATCTCAATTCCTCCAGATCTAGGGCAATCGAGGTGGCCCGACTCCAACCTTATACCACCGGCCTACGTCGTCGCCAGCCGTGGCCGCTGCCATGCCGGCGATGATGGTCGGTCCCGGTGAAGAGACTAACATAAAGGGATGATTTATCTCTCTTCATGGTTGGGAATACATCTCCCTTCCTCAAATCTTTTTGATCCGAGGGCAACAGCCATAGTGGTTGTGCCCTCTCCTTCCCCAACCAGACAACACCACTGGCCAAACCATTGCCGGCCGCCACTGTTGCAGTTGCCGGCGATGGTGGCCGACCAAGAGAGGGAGAGAAGAAGAAGTTTCTTCCCCTTCTTCTTCTTCTTCCCCCAAAAATGGACACAGGGTCCCCTCCCCCTTCCTCCATTCATCCATGGTAAAACCACCGTGATGGTGGCTCGACTTCCCCCACCCGACGGCAGCCACGGTGGCCAGGTCCCACCGTCGTCGCCGGCCGGCGGCGAACCGACGAGAGGAAGCCCTCGGTCCACCATCCCCATCCACAACAAACCCTAGGAATCCATCTCCGACCCTCACACACACCCGACAAACCCCGCCGCCATGAATCCCGGCCAACCCGGCGGCCGGCGGTGGCGAAATCCGGAGGAGAAAAGCCGAAACAGAGGTTCCCTGTTTCGGACTCTTCTCTGGCGATCTCATCGGCCAAACCCCAACCGGCGCAGCCCAAAATCTAGCAAAGGATGTGCAAGGAGAGGCACCACACTTAACTCGGTCCGACGGAGTGCTCCGGTGACCCTTCCGGCGAGGACTCGGTGGAGAAAATCCATGAGCAACTCGGATCAACGCGCACGGCCCAAGATTTCTTCACCTGTGGGGATCTTCACTGAAGGAAAGTGGCCTTCCTCCGCGGCCGGCCGGATCTCGGCGTTCGGTCTCCTCTCCGGCGATCCCCTCCAACGCCCCCCCCCCCTTTGCACCCTCCCTTCATCTACGATCGTGCCTAGGGCACGATCGTAATAGGTGGATGGGCCCGGTCTTTTCGGGCCGGCCCGTCCACCCCTTTTTTTTGTGGGGGGTTTTTACATTCTCCCCTCCTAAAAAAAAATTTCGTCCACAAAATTAACGTACCTGGAATACCAAAGAGTTGAGGGTGTTTGGCTTTTATTTCTTCCTCAAGCTCCCAAGTGGCCTCTCTTTCTGAGTGATTGCTCCATTGCACCTTTACATAAGGAATGGTCTGACGTCGCAACACTTGATCCTTTCTATCCATAATCCGTACCTGGTACTCTTCATAAGTCAAATCCTCATGCAGACTTATAGGCTCAAAATCTACCACATGGTTCGGGTCCGGAATATATTTTCTCAGCATTGAAATATGGAATACATTACGTACACCTGATAAAGCTGGTGGTAGAGCCAAACGATATGCCACTTCTCCAACTCTGTCCAGGATCTCAAACGGACCAACATACCTAGGGCTCAATTTGCCACAAACCCCGAATCTCATCACACCTTTAGTAGAAGATACTTTCAAGAAAACATGATCACCAACTTGAAACTCCAGTTCTCTTCTCCTATTGTCTGCATAACTCTTTTAACGACTCTGAGCTGTACGAAGTCGTTCTCTGATCACTTACACCTTATCTATAGTCTATTGCACTATCTCTGGGCCTAAAAATTTTCTCTCGCCCACATCATCCCAACAAATAGGAGATCCATGTTAAACATTCCAAGTCTAAGACCAACCAAGGAATCATCAACCGTAAATGCTAAATTTAACATGCCCAAGATTCTCCCAAAAGTTGTCAACAATAGAAGAATCCACTAGTGAAAATTACATAGCTACCTTTAGATCATCCATAGAATCAACAACATTCTCCTGAAACTAACTCAAGTATTCCATCATAATGCCTTTTAGATCAAATATTAATGATCTTAACCAGTTTCAAAATAAGTCAAACCACCACACTTCCGCTGCACACTCTGATTTAATTCATTTAATTCTCTAAAGTCACAAAATGATTTCTGACTAAAGTATCACTTTGCATTGAGACTAATAAAATCCAAATTTCAAATTTTCAAGCAGAACTAGAGAAAAACCTCTAGATCTTTTTGTCCTCAATTTATATAGAGTGTACTTATCATAACTAACCCCCAATCCTTTAGTCAAGTTTAAGGTGACTACGTAATCTCCACAACCTTCTTAGAATCCAAAATATCTAAGTTTTATTTAAAGGGGGTAATTCTTGTATTCCCTTAGCAATTTAATTAGAAAATCTACATTGATTTTTCCTTCCAACAGAATTTACTTCAAACTCAATGGGTTAGAACTGTTGAGCCAATATCACTATGAGTAGGAATTAACTCTATCCACCTCCAAATCCTTCTTCACCAAAATTCTTGATGTCTATGATCAATGCTACACATAATAACTCACATAAGCATCTCAAAATCGAAATCTCTACTCAATATTGTATTTTACAATGACAAAGATTTCTGGTTAGATCATAAACCTAGACTTGAGTTCAAGTTAACAATCCAAAAGTCTCCAACAATTATAAGAAAAATTCAGTAGCCCAATCCAAATATAAAAATTCAAATAATTAGAATACTCCACCAATTTGCATACTATATGGCCTTTAGAATTTAATCCACTAATAGAAATACGCCAATTTACAATATTCAAATATGTCAATTCCAAATATAATCCCCATACAGATTTAACCTCGAAAATATTCTGCACTAATACCACGAAAAAAAATCTTTCTTAACCCACTTCAATAATACAGAAGATCTATATATAAATCACACTCTAATAATTAGTAGCAAAACCAAAAGTACGATTATATCACAACCCATATCAAGTTTGAATTTTCAAGTCATTTAAATAATATCTAAACATCGTATAACCGATATGCCATTGTTGACCTTCCTACACTTATCTTAGGTCAAACCTCTTTTATCATGATCAAAGACAATTTATACTTTTCTTCTGTACTCATCGAAAACCAAATCGATGCATACATTTTATCACAATGCCCAATGATCTTACACCTTAAGCACTGAATTTAATTGTCATGTTTCAAGTGATCATAACTTTAAGCTATGATATATTTCTGTCACAATACCTAGTGATCTTAAACATATGCTCATATTCCGATTTTGTCACTATCCCCAGTGATCTTAAACCTCAAACTCTAATGCCACTAAGCCCATAGTCTCTAGTGGTCTTAAACCTTAGATTACAATATCATTCCTGTTACAATCTCAAGTGATTATAAATCAAAGCTCTGATAGTTTTTCTATCATAATTTTCAACTCACACTTACCTGAACCTAAATCTTAGGATACCTTAACTTTAAGCTCTGATACGAAATCTGTCATGCCCCAAACCCATCACCCGGGTCCGACACGTGACCAGCCGCATGAGCCCTAGAGCAGTGCCCTAAAGATCATGCAAGGCCTAAAATAAACGACAATTCAATAAATCCACAACTAATTAATTAATTCAAATTGACAAATCCGACATGTCCAAATAAACAATCGGTTTAATTACAAGATTTTTAAATGTTCATCAATAAAAGATAAGCTGCTTCTAACTATCTAGTAGTCTGACTCTAGATCGATCTCACTTCTTGTCCCACCCGATAGATCCTACGAATCCAGTGCCTCTGAGAAAAAATGTAAGAGTAGTATGAGCTTTTTCAGCCCAGTAAGAATCCCAACAACCACATACAGTAATAATAATAAAATAATCAAAGCATCAAATAAATGTCATTTCATCTTTTCAAAGGCTCAACAAACAACAAAAATATATAACCATTTCATATACATAAATCCTTTTTCACATTATGTGATCCATTCACGTAATACTCTGATTTTCAAGTTTTCAGACTTTTCACTTCTGGCTTTGGACTAACCAAGTTCATGTTCCAGTCCAAGATTGCACAAATTTCATGCATAAGCTCGTGGCAGCTATCCCACACGTAAGCCCGTGGAGGCTATCCTACGCATAAGCTCGTAGAGGCTATCCCACGCGTAAGCCCATGGAGGCTATCTCACGCATCAGCTCGGGGCAGCTATCCTACGTATAAGCTCATAGAGGCTATCTCATGACAATGTTAGTCCAACCCATTCTACATGTCTAGTTTTACATGTTTAATCAAATTCCAATCACATCACATACTTTCTTAAATTCTCAAAAATATGTTAATTCTTCTCAATTTAATTATTTCAATATTTTCATAACAAAATGCACATCTCATATGTGTCATACAAGCTCATAAAATTAATATCAACATACTGATAAATTATAACCAACGATAAATTCCATACATGCATAAATAGAGGTGCTTAGTTGTAGGGATTCTTACTGAAATTGTAGACTGACACAAACACGGATCCGAATCACAACCTACGAGCTGGGGTGCTGAGTCTTCTGATCAAAACCTTCTGGCACCGCTGACTCCTTTTCTACAACATAAATTTTAAATCACAACTAAGTTATTTAATATTTAAATATTCTAAACCATAATCACATCTAGTATGGGGTCCATCACCAGGTCTCCAAATATCTCAATCCCTCCAGATCTAGGGCAGTCGGGGTGGCCCAACTCTAACCTTGTACCACCGGCCTACGTCGTCGCCAGCCGTGGCCGCTGCCACGCCGGCAATGATGGTCGGTCCCGGTGAAGAGACCAACATAAAGGGATGATTTCTCTCTCTTCATGGTTGGGAATACATCTCCCTCTCTCAAATCTTTTTAACCCGAGGGCAACAGCCATGGTGGCTGTGCCCTCTCCTTCCCCAACCCGACAACACCACTGGCCGAACCATCGCTGGCCGCCACTGTTGCAGTCGCCGGCGATGGTGGCCGACCAAGAGAGGGAGAGAAGAAGAAATTTCTTCTCCTTCTTCTTCTTCTTCCCGCAAAAACCGACACAGGGTCCCCTACCCCTTCCCCCATTCATCCACGGAAAAACCACCATGATGGTGGCTCGGCTTCCCCCACCCGATGGCCGCCACGGTGGCCAGGTCCCACCGTCGTTGCCAGCCGGCGGCGAACCGACGAGAGGGAGAGAAGAAGAGGGTGAAACCATGAGAGGAAGCCCTCGGTCCACCATCCCCATCCACAACAAACCCTAGGAATCCATCTCCGACCCTCACACACACCTGACCAACCCCGCCGCCATGAATCCCGGCCAACCCGACGGCCGGCGGTGGCGAAATCCGGAGGAGAAAAGCCGAAACAGGGGTTCCCTGTTTCGGATTCTTCTCCGGCGATCTCATCGGCCAAACCCCAACCGGCGCAGCCCAAAATCTAGCAAAGGATGTGCAAGGAGAGGCACCACACTTACCTCGGTCCGACGAAGTGCTCCGGCGACCCTTCCGGCGAGGACTCAGTGGAGAAAATCCATGAGCAACCCGGATCAACGCGCACGGCCCAAGATTTCTTCACCCGTGGGGATCTTCACCGAAAGATAGTGGCCATCCTCCGCGGCCGGCCGGATCTCGGCGTTCGGTCTCCTCTCCGGCGATCCCCTCCAACGCCCCCCCTGCACCCTCCCTTCATCCACGATCGTGCCTAGGGCACAATCATAATAGGTGGATGGGCCCGGTCTTTTCGGGCCGGCCCGTCCACCCCTCTTTTTTTTTGGGTTTTTACACTATGGCTCGTTGGACTCCCCTAAGATTTCACCTATAAAAAACCCCTCTCCTCTTCTCTTGAGGCATCTCCCTCTAATCTCCGATTCATCGCCAACGAGATCCACTCCTTTCCTCGATTTATTTCTTGAGTGTGCGTAGTGAGTCACCATTAATTACCTCGCCGAATCAAGGTAATCCACCCACCTTCCTCTTCCATGGCCTTCTCCTAGTTATAAGGCCACCATCAGCGACCTGAGTCGAGCTAACCGGGCGCCAGATTCGTTGAACAGAATTCTTCCCCACTCCAGTTTCCACTCCCCTCTTTTTCTTTTCTTCTTCCCATTCAGCTAATCACCACTGCCATTACCAGCCATAGCCATGCTCGAGTTGCAGAGGGTCGGAGTCGCTGCAGCTACTACAATTGCTGGAGATCGCTGCTATGGTGGTGGCCGCCGGCCATGGCCCTTTCTCTCTCTTTCCCTCTCATTTCTCTCTTTCTCTCTATTGCTCTCTCCTATATTTCTCTCTTTATCACTCTTTCTCTCTCTAGATATTTCATGGACCAATAGACGATGTAGATATCTAAGTAAACCCAGGTTGACTACGTGGACCTTAGGAGGAGTCTTGGGCTGGCATTATACAACCAGAGGTTCAGGCAAGCAATATTAAAATTTAATACCATTTCTTTCATAATTTTATACCATTGATCGTGGATTTTGTGGTCACTCAGATGATTAGGCTTGATTTTGTAGTAAAACAATCGTTTAGGCAAGAAGGTGTTGAGCAGACAACTTTGCCTCTGAGTTCATAAGTCGAGGAGTGGATCGGTGTACCCAATATTTGTTTGTCATCGATAGAGCTAAGAAGTCTTGTATACAACCACCTATATGGATAATATATATTTTGTAACATATGTCAATGATTTTGAGATTTGTATCATTTGTCGTATGATTACTGATTGATTTTTGACATAGTTATATAAGTATATATTTCTTATTTATATTGACATATCAAATATTGGTGATTATGGTTGCTTGGATTATGGTTTTGGTTGTTTGAAATATAAATGTTGATTATTTTGGATTTTGGGTATGAATTATAATATCAAATTATATTTTTCTGATATAGATGAAATTGAAGGATTTGGACTAAATATGTTATGGCTTACAAATTATGGGCCGAATCGTGACACATTGGTTTGCCATTGTAGGCTGAAGTACAGTTATCTTGGTTTATTACTGCAAGCCGAAGCACAGTTATTTTGGTTTGCCACTACAGGTCGAAATATAGATATTTTGGTTTGCCATCATGGGCTGAAACGTAGAATTATGATTTACGAGTCATGGGCCAAAGCGTGACCATGAATAGTTCAAATCATAAAAGATAATAGTTGATCAAAAATCTCAATAAAAAAATTAAAATATAAAATCACAATATGATAAAATCTTACATGTTTTCTAGAATAAGTTTTATGTTCGGTGACATACATTTATGGATGCATATTTATATAAATTTTATCAAGCTATGTTGAATAATCGGTATGAGACTTTATGATTTTTGTCTATATTTTGATGGTGTTTATAGTTAATTTTTATTTTAAATTTACTATATTATATTGGTGTGAGTGTGTGGGGTTCTTACTGGGCTGTAAAACTCATACCACTTCTTTCCTTTTTTCTTTTAAAGTTGTAGGATGCTTGGTACTTGGCTATGGTTAGAATCATGAATGAAATGATGAATAAATAGATTATCACTAAAACCAACTAGATGGTTAACTCTATAATTGTACGAGTTTTATTATTTGTTATGAATTGATATCATTATTTTTCAATGATATTGATATTGTAATGAATTTTCAGGCCTTGCATATTTTAGAGCTTTGCTTTAGCTAGGGAGTATGCGGCCGTGTCACATAGCTGACTCGGGTGATGCGTTTGAGGCGTGGCAATTATATTGCTCAATCTATCAAGGATCTTATGAAATGTGTTGTCAGTGGAGGATATAACACTTAAAATTTTCAGGAGCCGAGTCATATGGAATCCAAGAAATATGTTGGGGAGGCATGTCTTTCGACTCTTGGAGATGAACATGAATTCCCCACTGTTGAAAGGAATGAGTTCCAGACTCGTTGAGAAGAACGAGAGTTGATTAAGAGTCTAGGTTGGCACAGGTCCGCAACAGTGAAGGTTGCTATTTTTAGACGTGACTGGAATTCTGATCTGAATTGAGAGACTATTCTCTCTAGGCCGAGTAGTTGGCATCCATCTTTGACAAAATCTTCATGATATTTTATCCATCTTTGTTGCTTTCAATCCTCCTATATATGTTCCTGAAGCAATAAACATGTACCTTGCATAACAAAGGAAAGAGAGATGTTTGTGCTGATTGGTGATGGGTGTCAATATCTCGTTGGAGTTGGCCAATTATTTCTTCCGGTTGGTCGTAGGAGACCTCAGAGGCTTGAAAAGTTAATTTTTCATATTCATGCCGACATTTACCCTTCTCACTTAGCATCATACCCTTGCACATGAATGCTTTTACTTGTGTGCATGAGTACACTTCTAGTTATGTGTGCATGAATGAGAGAGAGAGAGAGAGAGAGAGAGAGAGAGAGAGAGAGTCCAATTGCAATGAGACATGAGGGGTGGTTGCGTCAGAGGTTCCCTTCATCTCTCTTTGACGAGGGACGCATAGTTAGGGACAGGCCTTCTTTCTCCTCCTCGGAGCGTGTGTCACAGGTTGTGGACAAAAGAAAGACGGCCAGCCGAAGACACAATTATAAGCCTTCACAGTGCAAGAGGGGCTTAAATCAAGCGGAGGTGGACAAGAAGCACAACTTATCCCTCTTTTTAGACCCATTTGAAAGGGGACGCCCCACCCCCTCGCCAGCCCCTTCCAACTCACCAGTCAAACAACCTAAGGCCACACTCTAGAGCACTAGCCAGACAAAAGCCAGAGGTCCATTTATTCTTACCATGGTCCACAGCCCTTTCCTCCTTCCTATCCCTCTCCACTAGCTTTTATCGTAAAATGCCGTCATCCTAAGAGCTAACCCACACTTCATACAAATATGAGAACCCAATCACTTTGTGCTTTGCCCCAGCGTCTTGTTTCTTGGACGTAAGTTGCGAATATGTACTGCTGGCTACATTGGCTTTGTCTGATGGCCCTCGTCCCAGAAAGAAAGGATGGACCATGTCGTAGAACCGGTGCTTCTTCCATGCAGCCTCTCTTTTTCTCAAAAAATGGCCCCAATTATGTACTGAAAGGAAGGATACTTTGGTGAGTACTTGCTGCTGTTGGCATTTGAGGGGATCCCACCGGCTGATCTTGCTTGGACACGGAACCAAGCACACCCTTGGCTTGGCTAGAAACCACCCCCTTGATCTAATATCACTGTAGCTCCCTTCCTTTTCATGAGTAGAACCACAGTGTCCTAGAAATGGAATCTAGGGATGGTGAATGAGTTGATGGGGTACTCCACTGGGAGGGGAGAGACAATGCCCCATATGTGTTCTCCCCCGCACTGTCATCTTCTTCCCCTTACATTGCCTTCAAAAGTCTTGTCACTTCGTCAACTTTCGATCAGCCTTATCCTCCTACCATACACAATCAATTAATGCTCCCATTGTTACTGGCATCTCAGTGTTCCACACTCCAAAACACCTTCCAATGCTTGCCTTGGGAAGTGAGCTGACGGTCGTACTGTGGGTGCCCATTCTGAAATTTGTGGCCATGCTGATTTGACAATTGACGTGCTGTGATATAAAGTCAAATATTGCTTTTAATCTACGGGTACGTTTAGAGGACATGTCAGGAGGCGAGCCGGTACCATGTTCATCACCACAATAATATGTCCAGTGGATCAACCTCACCATGCACCACCGACGATTTTACCACCAGCGATTTGTGTGGGAAAAATATATTTAGGAAGGATAATTAATTAAGTACAGTAAACAAAGCTCTCGTCAAAGTATCAAAGTGTAACACATTGATGGTGGATGGTGCAAGGATACACACTTCCACATATGGGGGGAAACGATGAACCTCGCAAAAGAACAGCGCGGCAAAAATTAGATTGATGAGACTGGGCATACGCCACAAAAATATGTTCTGCCGTAGTGAGATCATGAAGACCAAAAATGACATTTTATAACTCGGATGGAAGAAACAAGAATGGATTTACACAAGCTTCTGTTATATTCATGGAATTGATAGCCATAAAGCTGGCAATCAGTTAAAAATGTTCGAAAATGTTCCCAAGTCATTTGTGGAGGCATCTTTTAAAGCTGTGCACCATGGCCATCTTGATGAGATGAGACATGAATGATAGTCGATAGATTAGTTGTTTTTATTAGGAAAGGATCGATGTACACGCAAAGCCTTATCCATCTTGCTTTCACTAAACTTTAACATCAAAAATAAAGTCCATGGTATCATTTTCAACACTTCATTGTCTGTAGTGTAATAATTTTCCGGGATCTGGACACACTATGGACAACCCGCACAGATCCCTTAAATGCCATGTCGGTTAGGCAAAATCGCACAGAAAACACACAGGCACACGCACAGTGTGTGTGTGTGTGTATGTGTGTGTGTGTGTGTGAGAGAGAGAGAGAGAGAGAGAAGGGAGGGGAAGCTCTATAAACTTGCATTGGTCATTGTAAAATATTGGTCAGCCAAAAGGTTGCTCAAGATGTAACTTTAAAAGCGAGGAGGATACAGTTAGGAGATCTTCATTGCGAGCTTTGGCTGTAGAGTCAGTAGCTGCTACAGCTTTCCTGCTGCCTTTCCAACTTACCAAGCAGAAAAAAATAACAACCAAAGAAACAAACATAGGGAACAAAAAGAAAACAGCGAGTCGAGAGAAAACAAGAGATGAGGCTGCGTTGCCGTCAAGTCTCCATCTCGTATTTTGTCATGTCTCACATGCCTCGCCTCTCCTCTACTTTTGAGGACCTACACTTTGTCCATTTCCAAGTCCAAGACTCTGGAGAGTTGCTGTCTACCTGTCATCTCAAGTCGAATTAATCACAGACCACGGGAATCGCATAAATGTAGTCTGTCTTCATTTGAGAATAAAATCTTCCGTCTTTTTTGTTTGCCTATGATCTTGGTTCCGCTTGGCCCTTTGTTTTGCTCTGCAACATGATCCATTGTGGGCTCTCCATAAAAAGCCAACATTTCTCCCACCAATATTTACGACCATAGGTCCAAACATGATGCATATTAAACGTTTCACCAAAATTTCAAAAGAATTCATAAAATATTATTTCTTAAAAGTAAGAAATATGCAAATATGGTGAAATATAATGGATGGGAACAAAAATTATATGAGATAAAAAAAATATAAAACAAGCTTCTTATTTTATCATGTTTCATCTAGTGCTTATCTTAAAGAAGAAACATAAGATGTTATAGACTTTTCTACTAATAGAGTCGTCAGTCTAGAGTTGGGCACTGGGCCGGGCCGTGAGTTGGGCACTGGGCCGGGCCGCCCACGGCCCGGCACGGCCCGATAGCTACAGTGCCGGGCCGTGCCTGGCACGGCCCATTTAAAGGGGCCGTGCCGGGTCACAGGTTACTGGCCCGCGGGCCGACCCAGGCACGGCCCGCTTCGGGCCTGGGCCGGCACGGCCCGCTCTAGGCCCGCGGGCCAAGCACGGCACGGCCCGCGGGCCAGCCCGGCACGGCCCATCAGGGCCGGGCTGGCCCGCGGGCCTGGCACGGTCCGGGCCTGGGCCCGGCCCGGCCCGATAAAAATTAATGCTTCATAAATTTTTTTAATAAATTAATAAATATTAAAAACTAAGGATTTATGAATATAAAGCCACCTTAATGGTGGGGGGTTTGGCATAGACCCCTACCAGTTTATTAATTTAAATCAAAATGGTACATGAAGGGAGGTTTGGACCTTGGTCTGACCTCCAGAATACATTAAGAAAGGGACCAAAGGGCCGAGGTTTGGACCTTGGTCTGACCTCCAGAATACAATAAAAATGTACAATTATAAAAAATTAAGAAATCTTACTAATCATCAGTGATTCAGTGAATCAGTATTCACTCTTCAGTCTTCAGTAGTGTTTGTATCATCATCATCAGAGGATGTTGTATTATGTCCACCTTTATCTTGAAGTCTTGCCTCAGCATCCAACCAATCTTTGAAGCAGAGAAGCATCTCCACCGTTTCGCCCGTCATCCTACTTCTCTTTTCGTCAAGAACACACCGACCTGCACTAAAAGCGGATTCCGATGCTACCGTGGACATCGGCATAGCTAAAATATCGCGTGCAATTGCAGACATAGCAGGATATTGATTTCTAACACTCTTCCACCAAGTTAATACATATAGATTCTCTATTTGATTTTCATCATATGCAGACTGAAGATCATTTCGTAAATAAAATTCTACTTCACTACTTAAAGATGAAGAAGATGAAGATAAACTTGAAGCATGTGTGTGTCTTCTCTGTGCAATGAATGAAAAAATAGATGACGAACGAGAACTACTAGAAGAAGGAATAGAGGTTTGTATTTGTGTTCTAAATCCACGAATTTTTTCATCATATATAGCATAAATATCATAAAGAAGTTGTTTTACCTCATTTTTAGTAGGTTCAGGATCTTTAATCATATTTTCACAGTATGCATCAAGTAAAATTAGCACGCCATTTAATTTAACTCTAGGATCAAATACAGCAGCTAAGTTATGCATAGGACATATCTTGTCCCAATACTCATTCCATTTAGATTCCATTAGGTCAATAATAGGCATTAAAACATCATCATATCTATGTTCTGCAAATTTTTGACTAATTATATATGCTTGTTGTAAAAATGAACATGAAGTTGGATAATAAATACCAGAAAGAACATTGGTAGCATTATAAAAACTAAGCAAAAAATCTTCCAAAATTTTTCCTTTATTCCAATCAGTTTCAGTCAATGTAAAGCCTAATCCACGATCATTAATATATGCACTTAATAAGTTTTCCAAAATAGCCGTTGGAAACGGCTATTTTCCTCACCCCTCACCGTTGCGGGCCGTGCCTGGCACGGCCCGTTTGCACCCGTTACGGGCCGTGCCTGGCACGGCCCATGGCGTGCCGTGCCCGGCCCGGCCCGCCAATAGACGGGCCGGGGGCCGG
The DNA here is from genome assembly GCF_009389715.1 of Phoenix dactylifera. Lineage (NCBI taxonomy): Eukaryota > Viridiplantae > Streptophyta > Magnoliopsida > Arecales > Arecaceae > Phoenix > Phoenix dactylifera. The sequence continues at coordinate 91,575 of NW_024068477.1, read as the reverse complement.
GCCGGGCTTCCTTTTGCGCCCGCGACGGGCCGTGCCGGCACGGCCCGCTTCATAAGCGGGCCGGGCTAGGCACGGCCCGTTTAGACCTTGGGCCCGGTGGGCCTGGGCCGGGCCGGCCCGGCACAGCCCGATGCCCAACACTACGTCAGTCCCATAATTAAAAAAAAAATAAAAGAAAGAAAATCACAAGTGGCATCCTTTTTCTTCCTCGTTTCCAAAGCATACTTTTTATCGGTACATACTATATAACTAAATAATACACACCAAATAAATTAGTCATTTAGCAAGCCAATACATATATATATGTAAATTGATATATGATTTTTAGAACATAGTGTTCACCAATACACAGTACATGATCAGATGATACACACTTAACAAATTAGTCATTTAGCAACCTAATATATACCTCTAACGAAATTGATATACAGTTTTCAGAGCATTATATTCATCAGTATATATCTTTAAATAAATTGATACATAATTTTAAAAAATTGCTTTTTTCGGTACATACTATATGGCCAGATAATACACATCGAACAAATTAGTCATCTAACAAGCCAGTACAAACTTCTAGATAAATCAATACATAGTTTTCAGAATATGATATTCATCAGTACCTGTACACAATTGCGTAGCTTTGTATGACATAAAAAATTATATACATATCATTTCTCAGATTTCATGAAGTCTTAGATGCAAAGATTTCAGAAAAGAAAGAGATGTTGGAGAAGAAGAAAGAGACTCAAAGGGAGAAGAAAGACCTCTTAGATAGAATAAACTGCTTGATAAGAAAAAGGATAGATAAAGAAGCTTGATAAGGAAAAAAAAGGATGCGGTCTCTCTTGGCGCATGCAATTTTTTTTTTTTTAATTATAGGAGAGTAGTCCTATCTCTATTTAACTTTTAATTATTTTTTTTAAGATATGCACTAGAAAAAAAATATGGCAGAATAGAAGTTCTGCCCTATATAATATTCTACGGTGAGAGCTCCATATGATTTTTGTTCTTGTCAGGCACCAGCTGCCATCAGATATATTATGATTACTATAGTCATATGAGAAGCCACAACGACAACACATAACATCAACAGTCTTTTTTTTTACCTAATGTAAGGGAAGACAATCCACCCAGTTTTTTATTAGAGATCAAAATTTATAAGTAACTCCCCAATACGACAATGTGAGAGGAGGAGAGGGACAGATTTGTTTAGATATCACTAAAGGAGTCATAGCAGCCTAAACAAAGAAAACAAAAAGATGAGTACAGAACATAGATTGGATCAATGGTAATATTGCTTAGAGGTCTGTATTCTTTCACCAGCAGTTTTTGGGTGACTTTAAACAATCCGACTACTGCAACAGATCAATAATTCATCTTTTCTCCCATTAAATCAGCATCACTGAGGGATGAAGAACAACTTTCTACAGCTCAAGTTTACAGTAAGAGCAGCTAAAAAATCTGGGATTTAGATGCTGCTGAGCAGAACCACAATTCTTCTACTAGTAATATTATGCCCTAGAAAATAATTAACGTACACTTTGCGACTGCAGGACAGCCTATATCCATTCCTTCAGAAGCGCAGCTGAGGCTTCAAGTGATCAGAAAGCAGAGACCGAATACGGTAAGTATGATGTATTTAGACCCCAATCAATACAGCCACCAGAATTCCACGGAGTTTCTCCTACTTAGAGTAGAGCTGGTGCTGTTCTAATATTAGTCGAGGTTGAAGCAAAACCGGGTAAATATTCTGATGACAAAGCAGAGACCAGCCATCAAATGAGTTAATTCCTTCATCAATATTCACGATATAGAGAATATGTCAAGATCAAGATATTGCTAATTTTTGAAAATAAAATGAACCGTTGAATTCTTTCTGTATCATTTTTTTTTAAAATGGAAATGATTTGTTGGTGAACGAAATCCAAGTGAAAAACGAGAACCTTTCACTGGTTTGGTATGCACTCAGAAATTATCTCTATATGTCTAGCATTTCAATTTTTTTCTCCTTGTTCTATTATTTATGAATCCATTCCAGATTTTTTATGAATTATCTGCATTTTCCTAAAGTTTTTTCCTCTCGTAATATGCAATGCATCAAACTTGAGACTATGCTAGTATTGACTCTTCATTTAAGGCTCAAGCCCATAAATATATCTTATTGATTATGGAACACTACTCCCCCACAAAAAAAAAAAGGATCAATGCTAGCTTGCCTTCCTTAAGCACAAGAACCCTAGCTCACCTAGGATGCCAACTTTGTCGGTCGATGACCCGAAAAAGGCCAAGACATGAGAATAATGCAACATTCTTCTCCAACTACGGGACGACCAAAGAGGTGGCTATCAGTGGTCCTCATGTCACTCCTTTCACCCGACATTGGTGTCGAAACAGCGAGCAGATAAAGACACCACAACCGCACACCTACAATTCCCATCGAGAGGAGAAGAAGAAAAGAGAGGCGATGAAATCCCTTACACGGAGCATAGATTAACCACCCATGAAAGAGAGGGGAAAAAATAATAAAAAGGTGGTGGAGAGAAGAAAACAAAGAGCACGTTCAGAGGCCGTAGTCACAGATGCCTGCCCTTGCGTAAGAAAGCCAAAGAAAAGGACCTCCAAAAGTATACAACAAAATTGCTAGCATTGTAACCATCACATCCATGTACATGAGATGTTGGCCTTCAGCACCGGACCTCAGGCTTGGAGGGCTTCCATGGCCTTGGTTTGGAGATCAAGCACTTGGAAAAGATTGGTTTGGGGTCTCACCTTTTGGGCCAGTTCACTGAATGCTTGAAACGACGGGAACGGCTGAAGCCAGGCAATGCGGAGCCTCTGATGGCTACCGTTGAGAAGCTTGCAGGGCCATGCTGAAAAGAACAGAGGTAGTACTGTCCCGACATATTGTATGCCGTTGCACACTTGCGGTCGGTGTTCGTAGGCTTATATGTACTTCATTTTGTAGCACGTGAGCTAGCTGGAATTCACCGTTGTTCTGATGATCGTGTTTCTAAATATACATGGTAGAGAAAAACTTAGCGTCACCATGCATATTATAGCTTCCAGGAGATATTTCTGCGATATGTTATAAACGCGATATGTTAAAAACGCGTAGTGCAAAATATAATCTTTGCACATTCTTTGATCTCATTGTTATAGAAATAAAGCTTAGAAATACATTACTTGCTTCTAAGGAAGTAATTCGTGAGTTGTGGTTACGGTGTTTGGAGTTAGAACTAGAAATCATTAACATGAAATTAAAGTTTAGAAATACATTACTTGCTTCCAAGGAAGTAATTGGTAAGTTATGGTTACGATGTTTGGAGTTAGAAGTAGAAATCATTAACATGGAAATGGTATGAGCTTTCAGAGTGGTTTGATGCAAGATAGAAGAAGAAGGAAGAGAAGAGAAGACGGGAAGATGGAGGGCTCCAGCAAAGGGGCGGCGGGCCATCGGTGGCCGAGATGGGGAAGAGTTAGAGAGATAGAGGGAGGAGAGCACATCTCAAAATTGGGGATTTCCTTTTTTTTTCTCTCTCTTTTCTTACTTTTTTTTCTTTCTTTGGTTTTTTTTTAGGTGTTGGTGTGGTAAGGCATGACGATAGTGATGATGGCAAAGGATCTGTGCGAGCGGTCCCATAGGGTGCTACGGCTACGATGATAAAGAAAAGAAGATGTTAATGATAGTGATAGTGGATTGAGATTTATTCTGATACTAACTGACATAGGACAAAAGGATAAGAAGAAAAAAAGGGGAAGAGAAGAGCAGGAGGAGAAGAGAAATAGAAGAAGAAGAAGAGAGAATAAGGCACAGGGAGAGAGAAAGGAGGAATTTTCAATATTTTATAATTTTAATAAATCAAGTTGTGCTCTTAGTAATATAACTATGGGTTTATATAGAGAACCTATAACTCTAATAAGAGACTATATAAAAATTAAATACTAGAGACTGCACAAATTTTAATTCTAAGGCTTACAAAATTCTAGTTATAGAGTCCACATAAAAGTAAAATTTTCTAATTTTTATATTTACGCTTGATAAAAGTATACCTAATTTTTTTTATTATTAGACAGTTCTCTATTATGATCAAAGTGGAAGCTCAATAACAAGAGTTCGGATCCTCTATGATGCATTTTTTGCACCGTAGAGAGTTGTCTGTGATTGGATAGCCTCCATATTGCCTATATTTGAAAATTGGTGACTGTCGTGCACGTTAAAAATAGAGAGCTATATATTATGGTCCAATCATAGTGGGTTAAGAGATAGGCAATAATCATCTTCTTTTCTTTTTTTGGTAAGTCGGCTGCTCACATTGCTCGCATATGAGCATAGCTAGCTACATTACTATCAAGAACGCTACAGAAAACAGAAGCAACTGAAGACTGCTGACGCCATAAAAACTCGCTTGAATGCTGAGCAGTGAATGAGGTGACCCAATCGACAGCCTGATTCGCCTCTGAAAGGACGTGCTTAACCTAGATGACCTGACACTCCTGTAACATCCGTCTCATGTCGCCCAAAAGTAGGTGCTCCATCCTCTCCCGACCTTCCACCTAGAGGCGATCAATCAAAACGGCTGAATCCCCCTCCAGAGTAATCCGATCAGCCATCAATACATATCTCGCATGGGATAGACTCTCTCATGCAGCTCTGAGCTCTGCCCCAAATGCCGAGTCTCAAAGGAGCGGCATTCCCCCGCAACAACTAATCTGGCCCTATGGTTCCTAATCACAAATGCCACCCCTGCCCAATCTCCACCAGCGGGCAGGCTTCCATCGAAATTCACCTTAAAATAGCCAGGAGGTGGGGGCTCCTAAGAGACGAGAACAAAAGTCATCTATTTCCGAGATGAAAAATATGGTAGCTATCGAAGCATGCATGGATCCCTGTATCCAAAACATGTAGTGCATAGAATTCCTACTTCAATAACAACCTTATAATAGATTATGGAGGGTGGGATCAAATACGCCACAATCAGACCTACTTATTGGATGAGCTAGGCCGAGTCTAAGATAGGTTCAGTCAAAAGCATGACCAAAATTAGTCAGGCCTCAGCCAACTTGATCCAGCCTTCAGGCCTACTTCTCAAGCTCAAGCTTGGTAGCCTCGGATGTCCAACTAGGCCTCAAAATTTTTAGACCGTGGGTTACAACCAAGCGAGGAGCTGAAGAAGTTGAAGGCCACAATTTGTTGACAAGAAGGAGAAGATAGAACTTCCAAAGAGGAGGATGGAAAGAATAGTGAAGGCGAAGAAGCCGGAGGCCATGGCTCATCACCGAGGAGGAGGATGAAAAACCGTCTGCCCCATCGCCTATGCCGAAGGGATTTCCACCTCAAATTGAGAAATTGGAAGGGGGCAAGAGCATCGACCTTGAACTAGAGGATGCCGCTCCACAACGGCCATGGACCGCTGCCCTTGGATCAAGCACCAGGGCCAAACTAGTGGGTAGATGAGAAGAGGTGAGGAGTCGAGGAAAGGAGGCGCACGGTGGCTAAGGGTCGGGCCCTTCTTGTAATTAAGAAAAAAAAAGGGTTCAGGCCTATTCAATGTAAATCCAAAACCGACCCATTTAATAGGCGAGCTCAAATTTCAGGCCCGACCTAATCGGCAAAGCTTAAAAATCAGGCCCAGGCCTATCCAAAATGCTCTAAGCTCAGACGGTTCCCTACGATTTAAACAACTTTAGCCACAATCATTGATAGTCGGGACCACTAGACTAGTAGGAACGACACACTTGACTACCACTACCAGATATTGACATAATTAATACTTGTTTTGGAGTGTAAGACCGGCAAAGCAAGGAAGTTGCCTGCTCTTGGTTTGATTAAACAAAAGCAACAAAGCCTAACTTGAGCTAGGCAAAAGAGTCGTGCGGGCTGGCATAAAATAATAATGAACAAAGTTGAAAGTTTCTACTAGCATCACGAAATTGCTCGGAAACGGAGCTTTCAAGTGGGCTTGGTTTAGTCAAAAAAAGCATCAAAACTCTTGATTTTTTGGGAACGGAGCTTTCAAGTAGCGATGCAACTTGCAGCGGTAGTCCAGCTCTATGATGCCTGGAAAGCCACCAAAGACTGCGAGTAGGGCTTCAAGTGTTCGAGGGACATGTGATATGGGATGGTAAACAGCTATTAAAGGGAGATTTGTTTCTTGGACTATGGTTTTTAATAGAAAGTGGTTCTCTTGAATCTATCATCAGGTTAATTATATATTGCCCTCGAGCTGGATCGGCCCCTAAAGAGCGGGAGAACATACTTTCTTTAGGATTAGATTAGTATCTTTCATGTTACAATGGGTACGGGCATTGCGTTCCAATGTAGTGATTAGAGGAGACATTAAATTACTAAGCATTTGACATGTAGATTTTGGTAATTTAATAGGAGAATGTTCAACCAGTACGAAAAAAAAAAAGATTACTACCTTTGCGCGCGGCAAGATAAAATTGTCGGGTAGCGAGCGTCACAGCATGAACTTCACGTGAACAGGCTTAGCCCGTTTCCAGCAGATCGTCTCTACGTTCGATAACGTCGCCATTTTCAGAGAGTTGTTTGTTTCCAGTTAAATACTCAGGTGGTCTTCTCCACCTTGAGTTGGGGGTGCTTCGATGCCCTCAAGAAAATGCATAGAGAGCACGGACAAATGCATTTATATGTTTGGAAGCCATGAAGATTCCATATGCTTAATATACCAAAAAAAAAAAAAGAAACATGAAATGTACGTGCTTGTGAATTGAATGCATGTTCTTATCCTCTTTACGTATTCTTACGTAATATCTGTGTATACTAGTATATGGACTGTAGATAGAGAGATCTAGAGAAAGAGAGAGAGAGAGTATAGGGGTGAGGAAGTGGAGTGGAGTAATTGTTTAGTTGTGATGTGAGATGAGCAGTGCGAGGGATTTGAGTGGGTGGACGTAAACACTACCCTAGCTCTCCTTCCCATCTTTTAAAGAAATGACTTCAAATCTCAACTTGAAGGTAAACGGTCAACTCTTCTTGTGCGTATGGCTTCCACCCCACGCGTTCGCTCGGGCACATTCCCATACGAATCTCACTCAACATTCCAACCCCCACTTGGCTTGTTACCCTGAATTGGTGCGCCCGTTTCCTATTTCCCCTCGCGAAGCAACGCTCTCCAGATTTTGAAATTGATGAAGCTAATCGACGCCGTTGGTTCCGCACGAGAATCGAGGCAGATCGGGGGATGCGCGGCGCGGTCAATGCTTCGTCCCCGGCACGAGCTACGAGGCCGGGGCCGTTTGAGCCGAATCACGTCTCGACGTCTGGGCGCCTCAGGTGGCTTCGGTGCCACGTTTCGCGTCCACGGCATCGGGCCGAGTGGGCCCCAAATCATGGTCGTGCTCGTGACGTCACGCCATGGGTGAACTTTCGGCGACGCCATATGGTTGCTATTTACACCCCATTTCTGCAAAATATTCGCCCTTCTGGTCCCTCTTCAATTCATCATCAAGCCGGATCAGGCTACCCGAGACTCTTTTTGATCATCTAATTTTGTCCGTGGACCAGCTATACATATGTCTCCAAGAAGCTGTGGGAGCTAAATAAATGAACTCCCATTTCAGGTGCTCTACTCCTTCGATCCTTCGTAGCCACAAAAATTGTTCTCATTGGTAGTACATGACGAATATATTAGCGAAGTATAGCTAGAGACATTTGAGTCTCTCTCTCTCTCTCTCTCTCTCTAAAAGAGATCAACTGCAAAAGCTGTGATAACATAATTCTATTGCGTTTTTGTTTAGTATATATTGCATGATTTCATGATATCAATTATTGGTAGTGATACATTTTTCCCACTAGATGACCTTCGCCAATTAGCCAATAATGTAATGTTTGACGGATCTTTGATGCTGAGCTGCACCGATTTCATTACATGGTTATGAGCAAGCTCCACTGCAAAAGGAAAAGGAAACTGCTTTGAGACTTTGAGCATGAATCTTTTTTCCAATTAATATTGTCAAATTCTATCATGATGTCCTATAAAAACTTTGCCTTTCTGCAAAACAGTGGAGCTTAACTTGTATCCAATGTGCACTCCACTTGCTCTTCAAACATAGCTTGATACTATGTAAGGAAATGTGCATATAAAACTTAGGGATAGACCAAAATCACTCATCATAGTCTTTGTCCACTGGAATTGAACATTCCTTATAAATCATGCACCTCAAATCATCAAAATGGTTGGTTGTAAGTTAAGAGTCGCAGCACTCTTCGGGACAAAAATGATCATCCGAGTACATTACAATGATCTATGGTGTACGAAATTAGTCTTGTGATGAAGATGGGATGGCTTTCAGCATTAAAGGGTAAGGTAAAAAAGGAGTGGACGGTGGACACTTAGCCATGTCCACCATAGGGAGCAAAAAGGTGGATAGGCTTATCAGCCTTTTTGCCCCCCTTAAAGTTTATAAGAGAACCCTGACTCAACCACTTTTGGGACGCTTGCATTTTGTACAAGCCTTGTGATGCTCCATTACAATTACACCCTTGAATTTTATGGCTCATGCATGCAATGTCAGGCCCACTCTTGCTTTGTTTGTTCTAGATTTATAATGGGAAATGGAAGGTAAAATTTCTTTCTTTGATCCACTCCCACATTTACCTATACATCTATCATGAACACATGTGGTGTTGACCACATATAATTGAAGGCATCTACCAAAAGGTCTACACCTCATCAGTCCAACATGTTTTCCAAGCCTCAAGGATGCAACATTTTGATATTTCCGGCAATTTACTGAAGCTATTCTGATTTTTCCTTCTCTTCCTCCTTTATTTTGTTTGCTTTCTGAAGATGATGCCTAAGGAGATAAAAATGCATCAATTGCAAACATAATTGGCACCACATAAATTTAAGGGAATCCCATGGCATTTTCATAGGACAGAGCACATGAGGTGCCTAGTCTAAAGTGAGTCTATTAAATTATGTTACTCTAGCATTATTGTTTTAGCAGTTGTTGATGCAGAAGATTTCTTCTATTGTCAAAGTTTCAATGAAGTGATTTTTCCTTCTTAATTTATATGATATAAGAGTATTTTAATGATATAATAATTTTCTAATTTTATAAAAGCTATTTACTCCATTTTAGTGAAAGATTGCTCAACATATGTAAGAAAATTAACCACATTACTTTAGGAGTATATTCACTACTACAAGACAAAAGTTGCTTAAATCCAACATGTCATGTCTTAATTAATATTACAATATTTTAATGAAGTTGATTTATTTTCTAAATTTTCTAATGATTTTGAATAATGATGATTTGATTACTGTCACATTGATTCAAGAATTGTAACTTAAATGCTGAATTGATAAGCAATTTCTCCATTGCACAAGTGTCTTTATGATTAGGGATCGACATCTACAGTAGCTATTTCAGAAATGCATCTTCTTGTGTTATAAGTAGGTATCATGGCCGATGATTATTCATTTATGTGTTAAACTAGTACCAATAGATTGTAATAATATCCTTGGGCACTGCAATTAACTAGTTCCAAACAAGGTGTGCTCCAAAACTTTTTGTAAATTCATTGGTTAACATTGATTTTTCACTTAAATATGTATAATATAAAGATTTTCTTAATGGTGCTACACAGCCATCTTTGAAGGCTCTATTGATCTCCTATAGTGGAGAGAGAACTCTTGTTCTTTACATGTCATGAGAAGAACTCTAGCGATGCACATTGGAGCCATAACTCCAAAAAATAAGATTATAACAAGGTAAACTTTGACCTGATTTAGTGAGTGTGCACATTTTACTATTACACTTTAGAGACAGTAGTAGATAATATTATATGTACTAATAAACTTTTTTCTAACTCCTAGTTACAAATTAAGCCAAGGCAGTAGCTACACTAGCAAAATAATATCTTTAGATGTTGTTTAATTCATTGATATTGCATGTCAAATGGACCATGAATTTAATTTTGCACCCAAAAAATGGACTACAAATTTTTGTTAAGAAAAACAAGTGGATCGTGAAGTTGATCAAACAATTCCCACTAAGTTGCTAAGGTGCCATCATATGTTTGTAGGCTAATGTATTTATTCTACCTATTCAACCGCATATTATATGCATCACATGATATCTAAATTGCAAGTATCATCGAGGTAAAGACATACTTACACTACATATGTAGTTGTCAAATTAACATTTACAACTAAACTTAAATGATACAATTATAAAAAGGAGAAATGTGCACCCTCAAGAGCAACCTCTAAGAAATATGGGTAGCACTTTATTAATTATAGACAAAGGTGAAAGCCAGATGCTTAAGTAATATCTTGACTCTTTTGTTGCTCATTGGGATGATTCATTATTTTGGCATTATTCATTTACATTCTACCCGATTTATAAAAAAATAAAAAAATGAAATTTACAATACCTTTAATAATAAGGCTGGAAACATATCATCTACAAATTGGATAGTAATATATCCACATGTATATCCATATTTTTTAGTGAAAACAAATATAGGTATTAAACAAATACCAAATATGTATATTTTATTCTAAATATATATAGATAAAAATCAAATATTAAGAATACCTATATTAGTTTCAGAAAGATATGGGTACATCTGTATCCATATTTTTTCGATATGAATATAGATATAAGATGGATATTATTTGGATATAAATCAGATAATAAGTAGATCTCAAAAGTTAAAACTGACACAATTAATATAATCATAAAGTTTGGAAATAAAATTCTCTATCAAAATCGCATGCAATTCACTATAGCAAAGTAATGTTTAAGGCACAGTTATTAAACTTGCATGCAGACTGATTAAGCCAAAATTTAGATCACTGATCCAAACTAATTTAAAAAATTAAAAATTATTTAAATAAAACAAATAATATAAAGTTATTAAAAAAATTTACATTAAATTTCATTATTACTCCTTAACTATAGTATAATAAAAATAGTCATTGCTTATCTGTTTTTATAGACCTTATAAGAAAACAAATATATGTATAAATAATTGATTTTTTTATTATTTTAAAGGAAAAGGCTTCATAAATATCATAAGGAATAAAATGAAGTTATTCATTTTTCATTTTTTATCAAATGAAAATGATTGAATTATTCTAAAAATAAATAATTAGTAAAATATGAAATATTACACTATATTTTAATTGACTAAATTTTAAAATATGAATAAATTTTAGATAAGTATAATAAAAAATGATTATATAACAATATTGAACACTGTCATGGTGATTGAGTGGCTATTAACTATCTTGGAGGTCATCGGTTTTCCTGTACATTTTGTAGTACATGATTTTTTTCCCTCATATAGGTGGTTTACAATTGTTATGGGGGAATTGAGCCGCCATGCCCCACGTGATCGGCACGCGTATCCAGGAAAGCTACAGCTGCCCTATGATCCAGCACTCCGACCCCCGAGTCGGACCTCCTCGGCTCCGCAGCCCGACCCCGGGTCGGCTGCCCTATGATCCAGCACTCCGACCCCGAGTCGGACCTCCTCGGCTCCGCAGCCCGACCCCGGGTCGGCTGCCCTATGATCCAGCATTCCGACCCCGAGTCGGAGATCTTTTGATAACGACAGGCTATTCTCCAGAGGCACGCCGCGGCCTCCTGCTCCACTACTCCCTGCAACGGCTGTACCCGATGCTGCCCACGATCTCCTGTATCAACCGTACAAAGCGGAGCTCCACTACGCCCTGCCATGACCGTACCCAGCGCTGCTCCACGACGCCCCGTAACGGCCATGTCAGTGGCCATTCTATCGTGCCCCACGACGACAAACCCCCCCGAGAGACCTCCCAGCCAGGTATATATGCGGCTGGGGGGAGAAGGGGGGGGGTAAGCAATACCTCCCAGAGCACTCTCTCCCACTTGTGATTATCATCTCTCCTCCTCCAATCTCCTCTGACTTGACCGTCGGAGGGCCATCACCACCCTGGTGGTGGTGCAAGGCTTGTTTGCAGGTTCCTTGGCGGAAGGTGGAGCGCAACCAGCACCAACCAAGACAACTCAGGCGGAACCCCGTTCACACCGTCGTGTCAATCGTTCTCGGTTTGGACCACCAGCAACAGTTGGCGCTAGAGGAAGGGCAGAATCTCAGAACGATCGTAATGGCACGGCGAGGTGGTCGCGGAGCTTCCAATGCTTCCGGTCGCGGAGCCTCTCGCGCCTCTGGCCGGGAGGCTGCTGCGTCCCCAACACACTCTCAGCAGCATTCCACCGCTTCTCCTCCCATTCAGACGGTCGAACCTGCTCAGTTCGACCAGCTAGCCCAGCAGGTTCGCACCCTCGCGGAGGCAGTGCAGAATCTGCAGGGTGTGATCTCTCGGGTGCCGCAGCGGGCTCAGGAGCCGCTGCTCCCCGAGCACTCGCCTCTTCCTCACAACCCGCGCTCCTTCCTCTCCCATGGAGAGGAGCGCCGGCGCGGGGAGGATTCTCGAGTGCGGTCCATTCTGCCAGGACCTTCTCATCGGAGCTGCGCGGGGTACGAGAGGCGGACCCGGGCGCGTTCTCAGACACCCCAGTCCTCGAGGGGCCCGCACTCCAGTCGGTCCCCCTCGCGCCGCTCCTTGTCTCCCACCCACCGGTCGCGCTCCCTGGACCGGCGGGTGGACGATCTCCACAGACAGCTCCAGGTCCTGAAGGGCCACTCCAAAGATCCCTTCGCCGACTTGGAAATCTCCTCCCAGCCGGCGCTTGCCTCAAGGATCCTGCGAACCCTAAACCCGCCGGGGTTCAAAATGCCGGCGATCGAACCCTACGACGGGGCGGCGGACCCACGGGACCACGTGGAGAGTTTCAGGACTCTTATGCTCCTCCATGGAGCATCGGATCCTCTCCTCTGCAAGGCCTTCCCGGCGACCCTCCGCGGCCCGGCAAGGGCGTGGTTCGCCGGCCTGGAGGCTAATTCCATCCAGTCCTTCCACCAGTTCACCCGTCTCTTCATCAGCCATTTCGCCGTCAGTAGCCGGCGAAGACTGGTCTCCGACTCCCTCTTCGATGTCCGGCAGAACGAGGGAGAGAGCCTGCGGGATTATCTCACCCGCTTCAACAAGGCAACACTGGAGGTCCGGAATTTGAGCCAGGAGGTGGCTCTCTCAGCCCTGAAGCGAGGCTTCCGGAAGGGCAGACTCACCTTCTCCCTGGACAAACGCCTGCCGCGGAGCTTCCCGGAGCTGTTGTCTCGGGCAAACCAGTATGCAGACGCCGAGGAGGCAGCCTCCCACCGGAACAAGGAGGCCGCCGAGGCCCCTCTAAAGCCCGGGAAGAAAAGGCGAAAAGAGGCACCCCAGAGGAGGAGCCCGACGCCTCAACGCCGGCGCAGAAGCCCGTCACCAGCAAGGAACCACGGCGCCACACGCCCTCGTTCTCCGCACCGACGCTTCAACCGGTACACCCCACTCCTGGCCCCCCGGGCCCAGATCCTCATGGAGGTCAAGGGGCGGGAGGACCTCCCGGTCCCGAGGCAGATGAAGAAGATCCCTGGGAGGAAGCCTTCTCGGGCGTACTGTGAGTACCACCGAGACCACGGCCACGATACCGAAGACTGCTTCCAGCTTCGGGACGAGATCGAGGCTCTCATTCGCCGAGGGCGTCTCGGTCGATATGTAAACGACCGACGTCCCCCCGCAGACCCGCGTCCAGCCGACCCGGCCCCTCAGGAGCCTCGGGAGCAGAATCGACCCGTTGCGGGAGTGATCCACACCATCACTGGGGGCTGCTCTCGGCCCGTGAGGAACGCAGGGGGCTCGGCGGAAGTATCAGGAGTGGCCGTCGCGAAGAGGCAGCGGGTCGGAAATGTAATCACTTTTTGTGATGAAGATGTAAAGGGGGTTCAGACTCCCCACGATGACGCCATGGTGATCTCTCTCACTATGGCGGACTATGATGTAAGGCGTGTTCTTGTGGATAGTGGAAGCTCAGCTGATATTTTGTATTACGAGGCCTTCCAAAAGATGGGCTTTTCCCGACAATTGTTGCACAAAACATCCACCCCCCTCATAGGATTCACTGGAGACGCTATCTCGGCCGAAGGTGTCATCGAGCTGCCTGTGACTGCGGGCATTGCACCCGCAGAAGCCACGGTGCGGCTCGGGTTCTTGGTCGTCCGTGTCCCCTCGGCCTACAACGCTATCCTCGGACGACCCGGACTGAACGCCCTTCGCGCGGTGGTTTCTACCTACCGTTTGCTCATGCGGTTCCCCACAGCGGCCGGGATTGGAGAGGTCCGAGGTGACCAGCCGACCGCACGGCAGTGTTTCCTAGCAACTCTCAAAGGGAAGAAGCCCATGGAGGCCCTAAGCGTCGAGTCACTTGACGCCAGAGACGAAGTGGCCTTGCGGCACGGGGAGCCGGCCGAGGGCGTAATCGAAGTTCCCCTCGAAGAAGGCCGCCCGGACCGCACGGTCCGGGTCGGTGCCAACCTCGACTTGGAAGCTCGGCTCCGGTTAGTGGAATTCCTCCGAGCCAATGCAGATGTGTTTGCCTGGTCGGCGGCCGATGTACCTGGGATCGACCCGGAGGTCGTTTCTCACGCCCTCAACGTCGACCCGACCCACCGACCAGTAAAGCAAAAGAAGAGACACTGTGCCCCGGATCGGATCCGGGTGGTCGACCAGGAGGTAGACAAACTCTTGGAGGCAGGTTTCATAAGAGAGGTGAGCTACCCCGAGTGGCTGGCAAACGTCGTACTTGTCCGGAAGGCGAGCGGGAAGTGGAGGATGTGCGTCGACTACACCGACCTGAACAAGGCGTGCCCCAAGGATAGCTTTCCGCTTCCACGGATAGACCAACTGGTCGACGCGACTTCCGGATATCAGCTACTGTCTTTTATGGACGCCTTCTCCGGCTACAACCAAATAATGATGGCTCCACAGGACGAGGAGAAAACTGCCTTCATAACAGACCGGGGGCTGTACTGTTACAAGGTAATGCCCTTCGGTCTGAAGAACGCTGGCGCCACTTACCAGCGCCTCGTCAATAAAATCTTCAAGGAGCAGATCGGCCGGAATATGGAGGTGTACGTGGACGATATGCTGGTAAAAAAGCCGCCATGCAGACCAGCACATTGCAGATCTGGAGGAGACTTTCACCACCTTGCGAAAGTTTCGCATGAAGCTAAACCCAGCGAAGTGCGCTTTTGGTGCTTCGGCCGGGAGGTTCCTCGGTTTCATTGTCAACCAGCGCGGGATCGAGGCCAACCCGGACAAGATCAAAGCCATCCAAGATATGTCCCCTCCGACCAAAGTGAAGGAGGTTCAGGAGCTCGCTGGAAGGGTCGCCGCGCTCGGACGATTTGTGGCAAAGTCGGCCGAACGCTGCCAACCATTCTTCAAGGTGTTGAAGCGCCCAAAAGACTTCCTCTGGACGGCCGAATGTCATGCGGCGTTCGACCAGCTCAAGGAGTACATGGCGTCTCCTCCCCTGCTGTCCAAGCCGCAAGAGGGGGAGATGCTCTACCTTTACCTGGCGGTCTCCCCAACCGCAGTCAGCGCAGTACTGGTTCGGGAAGAGGCAAGACTTCAGAAGCCTGTATACTACATCAGCCGAGTCCTCCGGGATGCCGAGACGCGGTACACGAAGGCTGAGAAGATCGCCTTCGCGCTGCTGACTGCGACCAGGAGGCTTCGCCCCTATTTCCAGGCTCATTCTGTCACCCTTTTGACCGATCAACCACTGCGGCAGATTCTCAGCAATCCAGAGAATGCGGGACGGCTGGTGAAGTGGGCAGTAGAACTTGGTGAGTTCGACATCCGCTACCAGCCCCGACCAGCCATCAAGGCCCAGGTGCTCGCGGACTTTCTCGCTGAGTGCACTGTGCAGGAGGCGGAACCTAAGCCGCCGGAGACACCCAGCCTCGATCTCCCGATCTGGACGCTCCACATTGACGGGTCGTCGAACCCTGAAGGTGGAGGGGCTGGGCTGGTCCTCACCAATCCCGATGGAGTGATAGCCGAGTATGCCTTGAGGTTCGGATTTCCAGTGACCAACAATGAGGCGGAGTACGAGGCCCTAGTCGCGGGACTCAAACTCGCCAAGGAGCTCGGCATCCGGCGTCTGAAAGTCTTCACCGACTCCCAGCTGGTGGTCGGGCAGGTTCGAGGGGAGTTCGAGGCGCGGAGCCCGACCATGCAGAGCTACGTCCGGAAGGTGCAAACACTCATTCCCGACCTCGGCAGTGTTGACATTCAGCAGGTCCCGAGGAGCGAAAATGCCAGGGCCGACAGGTTGTCCCGCCTAGTGGACGCAGACGCGCACAACTTGTCGAGGGCAATCTACCTGGAGACCCTGGATGCCCCGAGCATTGACGGGGCTGGAGCGGTGATGGCAATTGATCCGGAGCCGTCTTGGATGGACCCGCTCGTCGCCTACCTCGCCGAAGGAATCCTCCCTGAAGACGAAGATCAGGCCCGGCGGCTTGTAAAGAAGTCCGCCCACTACGTACTTTATGAAGGGAGGCTGTATCGGACCTCGTTTACCGCCCCCCTCTTAAGGTGCCTCCGCCCCGCGGAAGCGGCCTACGCCCTCGGCGAAGTCCACGAAGGCATCTGCGGATCGCACTTGGGGGCTAGGTCCTTGGCGCATAAGATCATGAGGCAAGGCTACTATTGGCCGACCTTGTTGGAGGACTCGAAGGACCACGTGCGGAAATGCGACGCCTGCCAGCGCCACGCCAACGTCCAGAGAGTCCCCTCTGTCCCCTTGGCGCCAATCACCGCGCCCTGGCCCTTCGCACAGTGGGGAATGGATATCCTCGGACCATTCCCCGTCGCTTCGGCCCAGCGGAAATTTTTGATTGTCGCCATCGACTACTTCACCAAGTGGGTGGAGGCAGAGCCACTGGCCACCATCACGGAGGCACAAGTCCGGAAGTTCGTGAAGAAGAACATCATTGTCCGATTTGGAGTACCTCGGGTCCTCATCTCGGATAACGGTCGACAGTTTGATAACAAGCACTTCCGGGACTTCTGCGAGGAATTCGGGATCGAGCATCGGTTCACATCCGTGTCGCATCCCCAAAACCAACGGCGAGGCCGAGGTCACAAATCGGACAATCCTCCAAGGTATCAAAGCGCGGATCGGCCGGACGGGGCAAGCTTGGGTCGAGGAACTCGAGAATGTCCTTTGGGCGTATCGGACCACACAACGGACTCCTACTGGAGAGACGCCTTTCAGCCTAACCTATGGCACGGAAGCCGTTGCCCCCGTGGAGCTCGGACTCCCCTCGCCTCGGGTGGCCGCGCACCGACCCGAGGCCAATTCAGAGCAACTCCGAGGGAACTTGGATCTCTTGGAAGAGGCAAGGAAAATGGCTCAGGTACGGATGGCAATGTATCAGCAGAGGGTGGCCCGATATTACAACTCCAAAGTCCGACCGAAGCTTTTCAGAATTGGAGATCTGGTGCTGAGGCGAGCTAAGGCATCTCAACCTACGGAAGGTGGGAAGCTAGCGCCAAATTGGGAAGGCCCGTATAAAGTTCGTTGGGTAAACCGACCTGGCTCCTACCAGTTGGAAGCCCTAGATGGCCGAGAAATTCCAAGGGGCTGGAATTCCGCTAACCTGCGGATGTATTACCAGTAGAACAACAAGGCCAGAAAGACAATTTAAAAAGGTGCAATACTTTTCATTTCAATAATTTCTGGTTACAGTGGCGTGCTCGTGTGATTACAAGGAATTCCCAGAGGGGAATTAGGGAGTAAAGAAAGTAAAGAAGAGGTGGGGACCCAAACCCTCAACCTAGGGCGGCTGCAGTCCCACCAGAAGTGGGTGCTTCTAACCGGAGGCGCCATCCAGCACCTCACCAAAAAGAGGAGGAGCCGCCGCAGAAGAAGCTCCCGCTGCCCCCAGGGGAACGCCGCCTCCAAAGGATATTCCCATCTTCCCCAGTGGTAGGGAAGAGAAGGGATTCAAGGGGGAAGAGTATATGGAGGCGCGGTCCCGGATTGAGCGTCCGGCGCAGAGCTCAACCGGGAGGCTGAACTTCAAGGAGGGGAGATGTGATCCCGGATGAAACGCCTAGAGCGGAGTTCCGCCGGGGAGACCCTCCTTGTTGATCCCAGATGAAACGGCTAGTTGGCTGAAGTTGTAAGGGGAGCGCCTCCCCTTTCCTTCGACAGGAGTCTCTCAGTCATATGCCAAGGAGGAGGTCCGCGATCCATGGCAACCTGCAGCTCCGGCTTGGCAAATTCCATCGTACCTGCACCTGTATTTATAGCCAAGCTGCGGCCCCCTGGTAGTTCCGATACGGGTGGCTCCAATAAATGCAGGCGCACTGAATCCGGAGCCGTTCCGGCTCCCGAGGCGTATCTCCCCGCGATTTCCTAAGCGTCATTCTCCTTAAATCGCATTCTTTGTGCAGGACGATCCGGGTGACGTATACCCCTAGGTCCACGTGTCTCCGCTCGCGCCCAGGCCGCATCCTCCTCGAAGAACCCGCGTATCGCGGCCGCTCAACTAACACTCCTCACCAGCAGCAACTGGCGATCCGATTTCCCAGGTAACGCATTAATTAGCGTTTAATACCCTTCTCGTGTTCCCCCCAGGCAACGCTTGGAGGAGAGGAGAAACACGGTCGCGGCTGGGCACAGAGAAACCCCGATGGGCGGCGAGCGACAAGTGGCCGACCAACGAGTGGAATGTCCCGAGGCTCGGCCCTCGGATGCCTGGCTAACCCGATGATCATCCCGGGAGCAGACTAGCCGGAAGTCCCGACCGGTCGCCTCGGCTTGCGCCAGCCTTGGCCGACAACGAGCGGAATTTCCCTGAGGCTTGACAACCCTCAGATGCCTGGCTAACCCGATGATCATCCCGGGAGCAGACTAGCCGGAAGCCCCGACCGGTCGCCTCGGCTTGCGCCAGCCTTGGCCGACCAACGAGCGGAATTTCCCTGAGGCTTGACAACCCTCAGATGCCTGGCTAACCCGATGATCATCCCGGGAGCAGACTAGCCGGAAGCCCCGACCGGTCGCCTCGGCTTGCGCCAGCCTAGGCCGACCAACGAGTGGAATCTCCCGAGGCTCGGCCCTCGGATGCCTGGCTAACCCGATGATCATCCCGGGAGCAGACTAGCCGGAAGCCCCGACCGGTCGCCTCGGCTTGCGCCAGCCTAGGCCGACCAACGAGTGGAATCTCCCGAGGCTCGGCCCTCGGATGCCTGGCTAACCCGATGATCATCCCGGGAGCAGACTAGCCGGAAGCCCCGACCGGTCGCCTCGGCTTGCGCCAGCCTAGGCCGACCAACGAGTGGAATCTCCCTGAGGCTTGACAACCCTCGGATGCCTGGCTAACCCGATGATCATCCCGGGAGCAGACTAGCCGGAAGCCCCGACCGGTCGCCTCGGCTTGCGCCAGCCTTGGCCGACCAACGAGCGGAATTTCCCTGAGGCTTGACAACCCTCAGATGCCTGGCTAACCCGATGATCATCCCGGGAGCAGACTAGCCGGAAGCCCCGACCGGTCGCCTCGGCTTGCGCCAGCCTAGGCCGACCAACGAGTGGAATCTCCCGAGGCTCGGCCCTCGGATGCCTGGCTAACCCGATGATCATCCCGGGAGCAGACTAGCCGGAAGCCCCGACCGGTCGCCTCGGCTTGCGCCAGCCTAGGCCGACCAACGAGTGGAATCTCCCGAGGCTCGGCCCTCGGATGCCTGGCTAACCCGATGATCATCCCGGGAGCAGACTAGCCGGAAGCCCCGACCGGTCGCCTCGGCTTGCGCCAGCCTTGGCCGACCAACGAGCGGAATTTCCCTGAGGCTTGACAACCCTCAGATGCCTGGCTAACCCGATGATCATCCCGAGAGCAGACTAGCCGGAAGCCCCGACCGGTCGCCTCGGCTTGCGCCAGCCTTGGCCGACCAGCGAGCGGAAGAATTTCCTGAGGCCTAACCCTCGGATGCCTGGCTTAGCGCCGGAAGAATTTCCTGAGGCCTAACCCTCGGATGCCTGGCTTAGCGCCGGAAGAATTTCCTGAGGCCTAACCCTCGGATGCCTGGCCTAGCGCCGGAAGAATTTCCTGAAGCCTAACCCTCGGATGCCTGGCTTAGCGCCGGAAGAATTTCCTGAGGACTAACCCTCGGATGCCTGGCTTAGCGCCGGAAGAATTTCCTGAGGCCTAACCCTCGGATGCCTGGCCTAGCGCCGGAAGAATTTCCTGAGGCCTAACCCTCGGATGCCTGGCTTAGCGCCGGAAGAATTTCCTGAGGACTAACCCTCGGATGCCTGGCCTAGCGCCGGAAGAGTTTCCTGAGGCCTAACCCTCGGATGCCTGGCTCAGCGCTGGAAGAGTTTCCTGAGGCCTAACCCTCGGATGCCTGGCTTAGCGCCGGAAGAATTTCCTGAGGCCTAACCCTCGGATGCCTGGCCTAGCGCCGGAAGAGTTTCCTGAGGCCTAACCCTCGGATGCCTGGCCTAGCGCCGGAAGAGTTTCCTGAGGCCTAACCCTCGGATGCCTGGCTCAGCGCCGGAAGAGTTTCCTGAGGCCTAACCCTCGGATGCCTGGCTTAGCGCCGGAAGAGTTTCCTGAGGCCTAACCCTCCGGATGCCTGGCTTAGCGCCGGAAGAGTTTCCTGAGGTTTAACCCCTCGATGCCTGGCCTATGCGCCGGACAGAAACTTCGGAATCAAAAGTCAGCAAGAAGCAACCAAAGAGCTAAAAAAAAAAAAAAAAAAAAAAAAAAAAGAGGACGAGGGCGAGATGAGAAATTTTCAACGTGCATTAATTTTCAGGGCCGAGGCCCATACAATTGGGCAAAACGCCGACATACAAAAATAAAAAAGACAATGAAAGGTACAAGAGGTCAGCTTGGAGGAACTCCCGGGTCGGGGAACGCCGGGCTCGTCCGCGGGAGGTAGGGAAGCAGCAGGAGAACCAGCAGGCGATGGCGCCGGAGAGGAGTCCAGGAGGGAGATCTCGCTCAGGTCAACTTCGGGATACTTAGCCGACACCCTTGCCAGGCCCTCCTCGAAGCCCAAGGTGAAGGCTTCGGCCCCGCGTCCGACGCGTCATGGACAAACTCGTTACGGGATGGTCAGGGACTGAGAACCGAAAGGAAGAAGGAACGAAAGAGAAGAAAAGAGCTAAAGAAACGATGGCGGACTCACGGTCGGTGGGGACCGAGCTCAAACCGACGTTCACCAAGGTATCCTCAGAAATAAGGCGGCCCACCGGGGGAAGCTGGCCCTCGGCGACCAACCCCTTCAAGGCGGCGACGCCCTCGGATTCCTCCCTCGACAACTTCGACAGGCCAATTGGGGACTTCACCGGCGTCCCCCAGATTGCCCTGATTTCTCAGGAGGGGTCTGCATCAACGAAAAAGAAGCGCTCCTTCCAGTGGTGAATGGAGGTAGGACCCTCCTTGACAAGGCCGCACCCTCGCCGCGCTGCGAAGCACCACCACCCTTTGTCCTGGGGGTGGCCGCTCAGGCCGTAGAGCTCCCAGAAAACGTTCAAGGTGGCGGGAATCGCATGCAAGCGACAGAGAACCTGGAAGACCGTCAGAGCACGCCACGAGTTCGGCACCAGTTGCGTCGGTGCCATTCCTAAACCCCGGAGCACCTGTAAGACTAGGTCTGAAGGGGAAAGCGAAACCCGGCCTGGAGGATGCCCTCATTGATGGCGATCTTCCCTCGAGGAGGATGAGACATCCTCTCCTCAGGCCCTGGGAGCGTGACATTGCAGGCCTCGGGAAGGTGGTACCGAGCCACAAATCCGTCTAAGTCCTCGGCGACCAGTTTTGACTTGATGCTATCTGCTCCCACTTCGCCCATCCCTAATGGCCAATCTACGGTCAGGACGGGGTCAAGAAGGAGGGAAAGGCCGGAACGACTGAGGTGCACTAGTACAAAAAGAAAAAGTATGAAGAGCTCAAAGTAGAAGAGTGGAAAACTCACTTGAAGAGGAGGAAGAACGGCTCCGAGAGCGTCAAAGGAAAAGCAAGCGAACGTTTCGGCGGCAACAATGGTAGCGCAAAGGAGAAACTCGAAAATGTCCGTAAAGAAGAAGACGGACGGGGGAGGGCCCCCGATTAAATAGGCGAAAGGGCAAGTGACACCTCGATGACGCCAGAAGACGCCTGGCCGCCGAAGGGTCGCTCGCACCCCAAAGGCGAATCGACACCATTAAGGAAGGATGTCCGCCGAAATCCTCAGGTTGCCAGGTCAGCAGCAACCGCCATACGCCATAAAGAAGGCGGGAAGCTTGAAGCGCGCGCGCCTCTCCGAAGGATGGCGGCAATCTCGAAACATCACTCCCTTCACCTGTTCCCCTTCTGGTTCCAGGCTCGGAAGTGGGGGGCTACTGTTATGGGGGAATTGAGCCGCCATGCCCCACGTGATCGGCACGCGTATCCAGGAAAGCTACAGCTGCCCTATGATCCAGCACTCCGACCCCGAGTCGGACCTCCTCGGCTCCGCAGCCCGACCCCGGGTCGGCTGCCCTATGATCCAGCACTCCGACCCCGAGTCGGACCTCCTCGGCTCCGCAGCCCGACCCCGGGTCGGCTGCCCTATGATCCAGCATTCCGACCCCGAGTCGGAGATCTTTTGATAACGACAGGCTATTCTCCAGAGGCACGCCGCGGCCTCCTGCTCCACTACTCCCTGCAACGGCTGTACCCGATGCTGCCCACGATCTCCTGTATCAACCGTACAAAGCGGAGCTCCACTACGCCCTGCCATGACCGTACCCAGCGCTGCTCCACGACGCCCCGTAACGGCCATGTCAGTGGCCATTCTATCGTGCCCCACGACGACAAACCCCCCTGAGAGACCTCCCAGCCAGGTATATATGCGGCTGGGGGGAGAAGGGGGGGGTAAGCAATACCTCCCAGAGCACTCTCTCCCACTTGTGATTATCATCTCTCCTCCTCCAATCTCCTCTGACTTGACCGTCGGAGGGCCATCACCACCCTGGTGGTGGTGCAAGGCTTGTTTGCAGGTTCCTTGGCGGAAGGTGGAGCGCAACCAGCACCAACCAAGACAACTCAGGCGGAACCCCGTTCACACCGTCGTGTCAATCGTTCTCGGTTTGGACCACCAGCAACAACAATATTTTTAACTTGATACCTAGGTCTAGATCTGAAAAATCTTTAAATATAGATCCAATATTTGGCAAAATTCATAAACATATATCTTGATCCATATCTGTATTCGATCATCTATAGAGATTTCTATCTAATTCCCCTAATTTAGGTGATTTATAGTTATTTTTTGGTCGAATATCTAGATCTGATAGCTAGCAAAATTCATAAACATGTATTCAGTTTCCATAGTTTTTTAAATTAGATATTTAGATCCATGTCTTCAAAAACTTCAAAATCTAGATTGGATCCAATATCCAGCAAAATTTATAAGCATAATTTATAAGTGTGTAATTGGATCTATATCCAAGTTCATTTGGATACAAGGATTTCTAACCAAATTTTATCTGAACTAGATACAAAATGGATATGGTCTGGAAATATCATATCCCTTTTGAGCCCTATTTTACAAGTGAAAGTTGGTAAATAAAAGCAACAAATATTATTTATGGCGAGCAATTACTTGTCTACGATGGTTCTTATGGCATGCAAAGTGTGCCAAACCATTAGAATCAGGTGTATGCATGTGTGGCTTATCCTCATGGCCTCCAAAATATGAAAATATTGTGATATATTTATGTTTAGAACATAATAATAGAATAAAGAGGGAAGTTTTATCAACATCAACCATCCAATGGGTTGAGCAACCATGCTTGACGAAAGAATATTCATCAGATGGCTCTAGAACCCACCAATTAACATCTCATTATCTAGCTACATTATATGTTGATAGTATCATTCCAGAAATTGAGGATTTTCAAATGGAAATTTATTTTACCGGCAAGAGAAAAGCTATCAATTCTTTAAGGAACGCCCGAGGTACAAGCATGCTTGCACCTAATGTATTTCCAGTTGGTTTATTGGGCACTGCCGCTTGCCGGTGGACATCCCCATACCCTTACTTTCTACTTTAGAACATCACCAGATGTGTTTGAATTCCAAACTTTTTCCTATTTTCCTTTTACGACAAGCAGATCTCAAGGTTTTTTTTCTTCTTTTTCAAAGCATAAAAAAGAGCTAACCATGAAAAACCTAACAAAGGATAAAGAAGGCAAAGTATGAAACAAGAAAACGAATATTAGAGAATATTAGTTAAGTATTTTTTTGCTATTCTTCCAAGGGCTACTGAAGAGATAATTACGTTTTGCTACGAACCTATATATTATTAGTTTTCTATAATTTTACACCTCTTGAAGTTTTTGTCTTGGTTGGGATCACATGTGTAGGTACGAGGCATCACCCAATACCAAATATATAAAAAGCTCTATCCATTATCTCATCGAAAATAAATAAAAAATCTAAGATATTGTAAAGAACTGAATTTAACCTAGGACTGGCGACAATAGAAGAAGTGGACTCCCTATGAGAGTCTGTCTCCCTTCCGACTACATCAGATAGAAGGAAATCTAGGGCTACCGAGATCGGATGAGGCCCCAGGGATTTTCTATAAAGGAAGGTCCCCTCTCCTCCTCTAGGTGTTCCTCCATCGAATCCGCCTCTATGCTCCACTAATTCCAAGCTTTTTGCAGAGATTTTCCTCTTAGGTCTCTACCCAAAAAAAAAGTCGCCAAGACCCCTTTAGGACTTCATCAGATTTAGGAAAGAAAATATTTGGGCAAAGAGATACTGAGCTGGGTACTCTATATATTGGTTTTTAGATGAAGGAGTGGGTTGGCCTTGGGGCATGGGCAGTATGTGGACTAGTTGGCCATGCAAGAATGTGATGTATTTGTAGTGTTGGCCTTGGGTTGAAATGCAAACATTGTGTTTTGCCTACCATGGGCTGGAGCATAGCTATAATTAGTCTAATATAAGAAAGTCGATTCCATATAATAAACCACACTTAATCATAGTTGTGACATAATTAAATTGAATTTTGCGTAATTTCAAGTGGAAAAAATGGGGGCCATCTAGACTAGCCGACTACATGTGAAATATGGTGTGCTAGCTGTGAATTTAGATATGATATTATGGTTGCTAGCCATGGGCGAAGGCATGGCATATGTTTGGCCTACTACATGTTGGAGCATAGGTGTAACTAGTCCAATGCCGAAATCAAATCATAACTATAAGATTAGAAAAAAGGAGGACATCTGGACTAGTCGGCATGTATGAAACATGGTACATGTGAAATCAA
Organism: Phoenix dactylifera; assembly: GCF_009389715.1. Classification (NCBI taxonomy): domain Eukaryota; kingdom Viridiplantae; phylum Streptophyta; class Magnoliopsida; order Arecales; family Arecaceae; genus Phoenix; species Phoenix dactylifera. The sequence continues at coordinate 66,352 of NW_024068477.1, read as the reverse complement.
TGGTGGGTTGGAATTTGTTATTATTATTGCTTGGTACAGATGGAAATGTGATGTGTATGTTTGGTCGGCCACAGGCTGGGGCATGGGCAGGACTAGTCCAATTTTGGAACCAAAATATGTCAAGATCTGATTTGTGTTAACCAATTAATGATAGGTAACATCATTGAATTACTATTAAATGAAATTGCTGACTAGATGATATATGATGTATGTAACAAAACTGTGGTAATTTGTAACATACATATTGAGACTGCTACTATGGTGATATAGATAAATTGAGTTGTTATATATATAGTTAAAACTTGATGTGTATGCTGGTATGGCTTATATGTATGTTATATAAATATATACTGTTATGGGGGAATTGAGCCGCCATGCCCCACGTGATCGGCACGCGTATCCAGGAAAGCTACAGCTGCCCTATGATCCAGCACTCCGACCCCGAGTCGGACCTCCTCGGCTCCGCAGCCCGACCCCGGGTCGGCTGCCCTATGATCCAGCACTCCGACCCCGAGTCGGACCTCCTCGGCTCCGCAGCCCGACCCCGGGTCGGCTGCCCCATGATCCAGCACTCCGACCCCGAGTCGGACCTCCTCGGCTTCGCAGCCCGACCCCGGGTCGGCTGCCCTATGATCCAGCATTCCGACCCCGAGTCGGAGATCTTTTGATAACGACAGGCTATTCTCCAGAGGCACGCCGCGGCCTCCTGCTCCACTACTCCCTGCAACGGCTGTACCCGATGCTGCCCACGATCTCCTGTATCAACCGTACAAAGCGGAGCTCCACTACGCCCTGCCATGACCGTACCCAGCGCTGCTCCACGACGCCCCGTAACGGCCATGTCAGTGGCCATTCTATCGTGCCCCACGACGACAAACCCCCCGGAGAGACCTCCCAGCCAGGTAGATATGCGGCTGGGGGGAGAAGGGGGGGGTAAGCAATACCTCCCAGAGCACTCTCTCCCACTTGTGATTATCATCTCTCCTCCTCCAATCTCCTCTGACTTGACCGTCGGAGGGCCATCACCACCCTGGTGGTGGTGCAAGGCTTGTTTGCAGGTTCCTTGGCGGAAGGTGGAGCGCAACCAGCACCAACCAAGACAACTCAGGCGGAACCCCGTTCACACCGTCGTGTCAATCGTTCTCGGTTTGGACCACCAGCAACAGTTGGCGCTAGAGGAAGGGCAACCGAATCTCAGAACGATCGTAATGGCACGGCGAGGTGGTCGCGGAGCTTCCAATGCTTCCGGTCGCGGAGCCTCTCGCGCCTCTGGCCGGGAGGCTGCTGCGTCCCCAACACACTCTCAGCAGCATTCCACCGCTTCTCCTCCCATTCAGACGGTCGAACCTGCTCAGTTCGACCAGCTAGCCCAGCAGGTTCGCACCCTCGCGGAGGCAGTGCAGAATCTGCAGGGTGTGGTCTCTCGGGTGCCGCAGCGGGCTCAGGAGCCGCTGCTCCCCGAGCACTCGCCTCTTCCTCACAACCCGCGCTCCTTCCTCTCCCATGGAGAGGAGCGCCGGCGCGGGGAGGATTCTCGAGTGCGGTCCATTCTGCCAGGACCTTCTCATCGGAGCTGCGCGGGGTACGAGAGGCGGACCCGGGCGCGTTCTCAGACACCCCAGTCCTCGAGGGGCCCGCACTCCAGTCGGTCCCCCTCGCGCCGCTCCTTGTCTCCCACCCACCGGTCGCGCTCCCTGGACCGGCGGGTGGACGATCTCCACAGACAGCTCCAGGTCCTGAAGGGCCACTCCAAAGATCCCTTCGCCGACTTGGAAATCTCCTCCCAGCCGGCGCTTGCCTCAAGGATCCTGCGAACCCTAAACCCGCCGGGGTTCAAAATGCCGGCGATCGAACCCTACGACGGGGCGGCGGACCCACGGGACCACGTGGAGAGTTTCAGGACTCTTATGCTCCTCCATGGAGCATCGGATCCTCTCCTCTGCAAGGCCTTCCCGGCGACCCTCCGCGGCCCGGCAAGGGCGTGGTTCGCCGGCCTGGAGGCTAATTCCATCCAGTCCTTCCACCAGTTCACCCGTCTCTTCATCAGCCATTTCGCCGTCAGTAGCCGGCGAAGACTGGTCTCCGACTCCCTCTTCGATGTCCGGCAGAACGAGGGAGAGAGCCTGCGGGATTATCTCACCCGCTTCAACAAGGCAACACTGGAGGTCCGGAATTTGAGCCAGGAGGTGGCTCTCTCAGCCCTGAAGCGAGGCTTCCGGAAGGGCAGACTCACCTTCTCCCTGGACAAACGCCTGCCGCGGAGCTTCCCGGAGCTGTTGTCTCGGGCAAACCAGTATGCAGACGCCGAGGAGGCAGCCTCCCACCGGAACAAGGAGGCCGCCGAGGCCCCTCTAAAGCCCGGGAAGAAAAGGCGAAAAGAGGCACCCCAGAGGAGGAGCCCGACGCCTCAACGCCGGCGCAGAAGCCCGTCACCAGCAAGGAACCACGGCGCCACACGCCCTCGTTCTCCGCACCGACGCTTCAACCGGTACACCCCACTCCTGGCCCCCCGGGCCCAGATCCTCATGGAGGTCAAGGGGCGGGAGGACCTCCCGGTCCCGAGGCAGATGAAGAAGATCCCTGGGAGGAAGCCTTCTCGGGCGTACTGTGAGTACCACCGAGACCACGGCCACGATACCGAAGACTGCTTCCAGCTTCGGGACGAGATCGAGGCTCTCATTCGCCGAGGGCGTCTCGGTCGATATGTAAACGACCGACGTCCCCCCGCAGACCCGCGTCCAGCCGACCCGGCCCCTCAGGAGCCTCGGGAGCAGAATCGACCCGTTGCGGGAGTGATCCACACCATCACTGGGGGCTGCTCTCGGCCCGTGAGGAACGCAGGGGGCTCGGCGGAAGTATCAGGAGTGGCCGTCGCGAAGAGGCAGCGGGTCGGAAATGTAATCACTTTTTGTGATGAAGATGTAAAGGGGGTTCAGACTCCCCACGATGACGCCATGGTGATCTCTCTCACTATGGCGGACTATGATGTAAGGCGTGTTCTTGTGGATAGTGGAAGCTCAGCTGATATTTTGTATTACGAGGCCTTCCAAAAGATGGGCTTTTCCCGACAATTGTTGCACAAAACATCCACCCCCCTCATAGGATTCACTGGAGACGCTATCTCGGCCGAAGGTGTCATCGAGCTGCCTGTGACCGCGGGCATTGCACCCGCAGAAGCCACGGTGCGGCTCGGGTTCTTGGTCGTCCGTGTCCCCTCGGCCTACAACGCTATCCTCGGACGACCCGGACTGAACGCCCTTCGCGCGGTGGTTTCTACCTACCATTTGCTCATGCGGTTCCCCACAGCGGCCGGGATTGGAGAGGTCCGAGGTGACCAGCCGACCGCACGGCAGTGTTTCCTAGCAACTCTCAAAGGAAAGAAGCCCATGGAGGCCCTAAGCGTCGAGTCACTTGACGCCAGAGACGAAGTGGCCTTGCGGCACGGGGAGCCGGCCGAGGGCGTAATCGAAGTTCCCCTCGAAGAAGGCCGCCCGGACCGCACGGTCCGGGTCGGTGCCAACCTCGACTTGGAAGCTCGGCTCCGGTTAGTGGAATTCCTCCGAGCCAATGCAGATGTGTTTGCCTGGTCGGCGGCCGATGTACCTGGGATCGACCCGGAGGTCGTTTCTCACGCCCTCAACGTCGACCCGACCCACCGACCAGTAAAGCAAAAGAAGAGACACTGTGCCCCGGATCGGATCCGGGTGGTCGACCAGGAGGTAGACAAACTCTTGGAGGCAGGTTTCATAAGAGAGGTGAGCTACCCCGAGTGGCTGGCAAACGTCGTACTTGTCCGGAAGGCGAGCGGAAAGTGGAGGATGTGCGTCGACTACACCGACCTGAACAAGGCGTGCCCCAAGGATAGCTTTCCGCTTCCACGGATAGACCAACTGGTCGACGCGACTTCCGGATATCAGCTACTGTCTTTTATGGACGCCTTCTCCGGCTACAACCAAATAATGATGGCTCCACAGGACGAGGAGAAAACTGCCTTCATAACAGACCGGGGGCTGTACTGTTACAAGGTAATGCCCTTCGGTCTGAAGAACGCTGGCGCCACTTACCAGCGCCTCGTCAATAAAATCTTCAAGGAGCAGATCGGCCGGAATATGGAGGTGTACGTGGACGATATGCTGGTAAAAAGCCGCCATGCAGACCAGCACATTGCAGATCTGGAGGAGACTTTCACCACCTTGCGAAAGTTTCGCATGAAGCTAAACCCAGCGAAGTGCGCTTTTGGTGCTTCGGCCGGGAGGTTCCTCGGTTTCATTGTCAACCAGCGGGGGATCGAGGCCAACCCGGACAAGATCAAAGCCATCCAAGATATGTCCCCTCCGACCAAAGTGAAGGAGGTTCAGGAGCTCGCTGGAAGGGTCGCCGCGCTCGGACGATTTGTGGCAAAGTCGGCCGAACGCTGCCAACCATTCTTCAAGGTGTTGAAGCGCCCAAAAGACTTCCTCTGGACGGCCGAATGTCATGCGGCGTTCGACCAGCTCAAGGAGTACATGGCGTCTCCTCCCCTGCTGTCCAAGCCGCAAGAGGGGGAGATGCTCTACCTTTACCTGGCGGTCTCCCCAACCGCAGTCAGCGCAGTACTGGTTCGGGAAGAGGCAAGACTTCAGAAGCCTGTATACTACATCAGCCGAGTCCTCCGGGATGCCGAGACGCGGTACACGAAGGCTGAGAAGATCGCCTTCGCGCTGCTGACTGCGACCAGGAGGCTTCGCCCCTATTTCCAGGCTCATTCTGTCACCCTTTTGACCGATCAACCACTGCGGCAGATTCTCAGCAATCCAGAGAATGCGGGACGGCTGGTGAAGTGGGCAGTAGAACTTGGTGAGTTCGACATCCGCTACCAGCCCCGACCAGCCATCAAGGCCCAGGTGCTCGCGGACTTTCTCGCTGAGTGCACTGTGCAGGAGGCGGAACCTAAGCCGCCGGAGACACCCAGCCTCGATCTCCCGATCTGGACGCTCCACATTGACGGGTCGTCGAACCCTGAAGGTGGAGGGGCTGGGCTGGTCCTCACCAATCCCGATGGAGTGATAGCCGAGTATGCCTTGAGGTTCGGATTTCCAGTGACCAACAATGAGGCGGAGTACGAGGCCCTAGTCGCGAGACTCAAACTCGCCAAGGAGCTCGGCATCCGGCGTCTGAAAGTCTTCACCGACTCCCAGCTGGTGGTCGGGCAGGTTCGAGGGGAGTTCGAGGCGCGGAGCCCGACCATGCAGAGCTACGTCCGGAAGGTGCAAACACTCATTCCCGACCTCGGCAGTGTTGACATTCAGCAGGTCCCGAGGAGCGAAAATGCCAGGGCCGACAGGTTGTCCCGCCTAGTGGACGCAGACGCGCACAACTTGTCGAGGGCAATCTACCTGGAGACCCTGGATGCCCCGAGCATTGACGGGGCTGGAGCGGTGATGGCAATTGATCCGGAGCCGTCTTGGATGGACCCGCTCGTCGCCTACCTCGCCGAAGGAATCCTCCCTGAAGACGAAGATCAGGCCCGGCGGCTTGTAAAGAAGTCCGCCCACTACGTACTTTATGAAGGGAGGCTGTATCGGACCTCGTTTACCGCCCCCCTCTTAAGGTGCCTCCGCCCCGCGGAAGCGGCCTACGCCCTCGGCGAAGTCCACGAAGGCATCTGCGGATCGCACTTGGGGGCTAGGTCCTTGGCGCATAAGATCATGAGGCAAGGCTACTATTGGCCGACCTTGTTGGAGGACTCGAAGGACCACGTGCGGAAATGCGACGCCTGCCAGCGCCACGCCAACGTCCAGAGAGTCCTCTCTGTCCCCTTGGCGCCAATCACCGCGCCCTGGCCCTTCGCACAGTGGGGAATGGATATCCTCGGACCATTCCCCGTCGCTTCGGCCCAGCGGAAATTTTTGATTGTCGCCATCGACTACTTCACCAAGTGGGTGGAGGCAGAGCCACTGGCCACCATCACGGAGGCACAAATCCGAAAGTTCGTGAAGAAGAACATCATTGTCCGATTTGGAGTACCTCGGGTCCTCATCTCGGATAACGGTCGACAGTTTGATAACAAGCACTTCCGGGACTTCTGCGAGGAATTCGGGATCGAGCATCGGTTCACATCCGTGTCGCATCCCCAAACCAACGGCGAGGCCGAGGTCACAAATCGGACAATCTTCCAAGGTATCAAAGCGCGGATCGGCCGGACGGGGCAAGCTTGGGTCGAGGAACTCGAGAATGTCCTTTGGGCGTATCGGACCACACAACGGACTCCTACTGGAGAGACGCCTTTCAGCCTAACCTATGGCACGGAAGCCGTTGCCCCCGTGGAGCTCGGACTCCCCTCGCCTCGGGTGGCCGCGCACCGACCCGAGGCCAATTCAGAGCAACTCCGAGGGAACTTGGATCTCTTGGAAGAGGCAAGGGAAATGGCTCAGGTACGGATGGCAATGTATCAGCAGAGGGTGGCCCGATATTACAACTCCAAAGTCCGACCGAAGCTTTTCAGAATTGGAGATCTGGTGCTGAGGCGAGCTAAGGCATCTCAACCTACGGAAGGTGGGAAGCTAGCGCCAAATTGGGAAGGCCCGTATAAAGTTCGTTGGGTAAACCGACCTGGCTCCTACCAGTTGGAAGCCCTAGATGGCCGAGAAATTCCAAGGGGCTGGAATTCCGCTAACCTGCGGATGTATTACCAGTAGAACAACAAGGCCAGAAAGACAATTTAAAAAGGTGCAATACTTTTCATTTCAATAATTTCTGGTTACAGTGGCGTGCTCGTGTGATTACAAGGAATTCCCAGAGGGGAATTAGGGAGTAAAGAAAGTAAAGAAGAGGTGGGGACCCAAATCCTCAACCCAGGGCGGTTGCAGTCCCACCAGAAGTGGGTGCTTCTAACCGGAGGCGCCATCCAGCACCTCACCAAAAAGAGGAGGAGCCGCCGCAGAAGAAGCTCCCGCTGCCCCCAGGGGAACGCCGCCTCTAAAGGATATTCCCATCTTCCCCAGCGGTAGGGAAGAGAAGGGATTCAAGGGGGAAGAGTATATGGAGGCGCGGTCCCGGATTGAGCGTCCGGCGCAGAGCTCAACCGGGAGGCTGAACTTCAAGGAGGGGAGATGTGATCCCGGATGAAACGCCTAGAGCGGAGTTCCGCCGGGGAGACCCTCCTTGTTGATCCCAGATGAAACGGCTAGTTGGCTGAAGTTGTAAGGGGAGCGCCTCCCCTTTCCTTCGACAGGAGTCTCTCAGTCATATGCCAAGGAGGAGGTCCGCGATCCATGGCAACCTGCAGCTCCGGCTTGGCAAATTCCATCGTACCTGCACCTGTATTTATAGCCAAGCTGCGGCCCCCTGGTAGTTCCGATACGGGTGGCTCCAATAAATGCAGCCGCACTGAATCCGGAGCCGTTCCGGCTCCCGAGGCGTATCTCCCCGCGATTTCCTAAGCGTCATTCTCCTTAAATCGCATTCTTTGTGCAGGACGATCCGGGTGACGTATACCCCTAGGTCCACGTGTCTCCGCTCGCGCCCAGGCCGCATCCTCCTCGAAGAACCCGCGTATCGCGGCCGCTCAACTAACACTCCTCACCAGCAGCAACTGGCGATCCGATTTCCCAGGTAACGCATTAATTAGCGTTTAATACCCTTCTCGTGTTCCCCCCAGGCAACGCTTGGAGGAGAGGAGAAACACGGTCGCGGCTGGGCACAGAGAAACCCCGATGGGCGGCGAGCGACAAGTGGCCGACCAACGAGTGGAATGTCCCGAGGCTCGGCCCTCGGATGCTTGGCTAACCCGATGATCATCCCGGGAGCAGACTAGCCGGAAGCCCCGACCGGTCGCCTCGGCTTGCGCCAGCCTTGGCCGACCAACGAGCGGAATTTCCCTGAGGCTTGACAACCCTCAGATGCCTGGCTAACCCGATGATCATCTCGGGAGCAGACTAGCCGGAAGCCCCGACCGGCCGCCTCGGCTTGCGCCAGCCTAGGCCGACCAACGAGTGGAATCTCCCGAGGCTCGGCCCTCGGATGCCTGGCTAACCCGATGATCATCCCGGGAGCAGACTAGCCGGAAGCCCCGACCGGTCGCCTCGGGTTGCGCCAGCCTTGGCCGACCAACGAGCGGAATTTCCCTGAGGCTTGACAACCCTCAGATGCCTGGCTAACCCGATGATCATCCCGGGAGCAGACTAGCCGGAAGCCCCGACCGGTCGCCTCGGCTTGCGCCAGCCTTGGCCGACCAACGAGCGGAATTTCCCTGAGGCTTGACAACCCTCAGATGCCTGGCTAACCCGATGATCATCCCGGGAGCAGACTAGCCGGAAGCCCCGACCGGTCGCCTCGGCTTGCGCCAGCCTAGGCCGACCAACGAGTGGAATCTCCCGAGGCTCGGCCCTCGGATGCCTGGCTAACCCGATGATCATCCCGGGAGCAGACTAGCCGGAAGCCCCGACCGGTCGCCTCGGCTTGCGCCAGCCTTGGCCGACCAACGAGCGGAATTTCCCTGAGGCTTGACAACCCTCAGATGCCTGGCTAACCCGATGATCATCCCGGGAGCAGACTAGCCGGAAGCCCCGACCGGTCGCCTCGGCTTGCGCCAGCCTTGGCCGACCAACGAGCGGAATTTCCCTGAGGCTTGACAACCCTCAGATGCCTGGCTAACCCGATGATCATCCCGGGAGCAGACTAGCCGGAAGCCCCGACCGGTCGCCTCGGCTTGCGCCAGCCTAGGCCGACCAACGAGTGGAATCTCCCGAGGCTCGGCCCTCGGATGCCTGGCTAACCCGATGATCATCCCGGGAGCAGACTAGCCGGAAGCCCCGACCGGTCGCCTCGGCTTGCGCCAGCCTTGGCCGACCAACGAGCGGAATTTCCCTGAGGCTTGACAACCCTCAGATGCCTGGCTAACCCGATGATCATCCCGGGAGCAGACTAGCCGGAAGCCCCGACCGGTCGCTTCGGCTTGCGCCAGCCTTGGCCGACCAGCGAGCGGAAGAGTTTCCTGAGGCCTAACCCTCGGATGCCTGGCTTAGCGCCGGAAGAATTTCCTGAGGCCTAACCCTCGGATGCCTGGCTTAGCGCCGGAAGAGTTTCCTGAGGCCTAACCCTCGGATGCCTGGCCTAGCGCCGGAAGAGTTTCCTGAGGCCTAACCCTCGGATGCCTGGCTTAGCGCCGGAAGAATTTTCTGAGGCCTAACCCTCGGATGCCTGGCTTAGCGCCGGAAGAGTTTCCTGAGGCCTAACCCTCGGATGCCTGGCTCAGTGCCGGAAGAGTTTCCTGAGGCCTAACCCTCGGATGCCTGGCTCAGCGCCGGAAGAGTTTCCTGAGGCCTAACCCTCGGATGCCTGGCTTAGCGCCGGAAGAATTTCCTGAGGCCTAACCCTCGGATGCCTGGCTTAGCGCCGGAAGAATTTCCTGAGGCCTAACCCTCGGATGCCTGGCTTAGCGCCGGAAGAGTTTCCTGAGGTTTAACCCTCGGATGCCTGGCCTAGCGCCGGAAGAACTTCGGGAATCAAAAGTCAGCAAGAAGCAACCAAGAGCTAAAAAAAAAAAAAAAGAGGACGAGGGTGAGATGAAGAAATATTCAACGTGCATTAATTTTCAGGGCCGAGGCCCATACAATTGGGCAAAGCGCCGACATACAAAAATAAAAAAGACAATGAAAGGTACAAGAGGTCAGCTTGGAGGAACTCCCGGGTCGGGAACGCCGGGCTCGTCCGCGGGAGGTAGGGAAGCAGCAGGAGAACCAGCAGGCGATGGCGCCGGAGAGGAGTCCAGGAGGGAGATCTCGCTCAGGTCAACTTCGGGATACTTAGCCGACACCCTTGCCAGGCCCTCCTCGAAGCCCAAGGTGAAGGCTTCGGCCCCCGCGTCCGACGCGTCATGGACAAACTCGTCAGACTGGCGATAGGTCCGCACTGCCTCCGACATATCATGGGCGAACTCGGCGGACTGGCGATAAGCCTCTACCGCCTGACGCCCGATTTCCGCCCTCTTCTCGGCCAGCTCCGCCTCAGCTCGCTCCATAATCTGAGCCTTGGCCTCCAAGACCTTCGCCACAATCCGGCCTTCGGCCTCAGAGGAGACCCTCAGCAGATCAGCCTGAGCCTCTTTATGCTTCGCCTCGGTAGCAACCCGAGCGGCCTCGGCTTCCTTCAGGCGCGAACGGAGCTCTTGGACGTCCGTGCATGACTTCTCCAGGGCCGACTCCAGTTCGCCTAGTTTGGCTTCAAAAGAGCGGATTCGGTCGCAGGCGTTGTCGGTAGACCGCTGGGCCTTCTCCCACCGCTCTCGATAGTCCGCGATCTTCCGGGACTGCTTTTCAGCCCGTTCCTCCGCCTTCTTGACCCTGCTTTCGAGGCCCGAGGCGGCTTTGAGTTGCTCCCGAGCCTCTGACAGTTGCTCCTCCAGGGCGGCGAAGCCGAGTGCCCGCTCTTCGGCCTCCCGGAGCCTCGCCTCGAGGTCCCCGGTCGTCCTGCCTGTCGCAGCCCGGCCTCCCTCTTCCATTGCTTTCAGCCGGTCCTCGGCCTTCGCCAAAAGCCCCGCCTGTTCCTTGTAGCACTCCTCCAGACGGATCATGTACTGGGCGAGCTAAGAAATAGGAAAAATAAGGAAGTCAGGCGGAGAACAACAGAGCCAATAAATGGTGAGAGACGGCCAGAAGAACACTCACCGACATGAGACAGACGCAGCTGGCGGCCCCAACGTCAGAGACATCCAACTCCCGGACCCGCCGACGGTCCTTCTCCAGCAACACTGTTTCGATGAGATTTCGGGCGCCATCGGTAGTGAAGGCAGACCCCGATTTCTCCCCGGAGCCGGATGGTGGTTCTGCAGCCTTACCCTTATCCATCGCCTGGGGAAGAGTCCGGCTGATCGCGCTCGGGGCGGGGGTCGCCCCAGGAATTGATAGGGTCCCGCTCGGCCGGGGCCTCGGCGCGTCCCTCCTCGAGTCATCAGGAGCCGACCGAGTCGAAGGCCGGGTCGGGGACCGATCACGTCCGACCCGTCCGTCTTGAGCAGGCTCAGGTGGCACCTCCGGAGTAGCGGCAACCTTACCACCGGAGGGCTGATACAGCGTCAGCTGCCGGTCGGTGCCCACGACATCTCCCTGACCGGTGGGCCCGGACTCGTCGGTCGGCATCGGAGGTATCTCCTTACGGGACTTCTTCGCCGGTGGGGCCCCGCTCGGAAGAGCTCGTTTCCTCCTCCGGACTGCTTCCAGCAGGGACGCCCTACCAACAGCCTTCGACTTCACCGACCGCACGACGTCGTCGACCTCTGCAAGAAGGACGGGATGGTCAGGGACTGAGAAACCGAAAGGAAGAAGGAACGAAAGAGAAGAAAAGAGCTAAAGAAACGATGGCGGACTCACGGTCGGTGGGGACCGAGCTCAAACCGACGTTCACCAAGGTATCCTCAGAAATAAGGCGGCCCACCGGGGGAAGCTGGCCCTCGGCGACCAACCCCTTCAAGGCGGCGACGCCCTCAGATTCCTCCCTCGACAACTTCGACAGGCCAATTGGGGACTTCACCGGCGTCCCCCAGATTGCCCTGATTTCCCAGGAGGGGTCTGCATCAACGAAAAAGAAGCGCTCCTTCCAGTGGTGAATGGAGGTAGGACCCTCCTTGACAAGGCCGCACCCTCGCCGCGCTGCGAAGCACCACCACCCTTTGTCCTGGGGGTGGCCGCTCAGGCCGTAGAGCTCCCAGAAAACGTTCAAGGTGGCGGGAATCGCATGCAAGCGACAGAGAACCTGGAAGACCGTCAGAGCACGCCACGAGTTCGGCACCAGTTGCGTCGGTGCCATTCCTAAACCCCGGAGCACCTGTAAGACTAGGTCTGAAGGGGGAAAGCGGAACCCGGCCTGGAGGATGCCCTCATTGATGGCGATCTTCCCTCGAGGAGGATGAGACATCCTCTCCTCAGGCCCTGGGAGCGTGACATTGCAGGCCTCGGGAAGGTGGTACCGAGCCACAAATCCGTCTAAGTCCTCGGCGACCAGTTTTGACTTGATGCTATCTGCTCCCACTTCGCCCATCCCTAATGGCCAATCTACGGTCAGGACGGGGTCAAGAAGGAGGGAAAGGCCGGAACGACTGGGGTGCACTAGTACAAAAAGAAAAAGTATGAAGAGCTCAAAGTAGAAGAGTGGGAAACTCACTTGAAGAGGAGGAAGAATGGCTCCGAGAGCGTCAAAGGAAAAGCAAGCGAACGTTTCGGCGGCAACAATGGTAGCGCAAAGGAGAAACTCGAAAATGTCCGTAAAGAAGAAGACGGACGGGGGAGGGCCCCCGATTAAATAGGCGAAAGGGCAAGTGACACCTCGATGACGCCAGAAGACGCCTGGCCGCCGAAGGGTCGCTCGCACCCCAAAGGCGAATCGACACCATTAAGGAAGGATGTCCGCCGAAATCCTCAGGTTGCCAGGTCAGCAGCAACCGCCATACGCCATAAAGAAGGCGGGAAGCTTGAAGCGCGCGCGCCTCTCCGAAGGATGGCGGCAATCTCGAAACATCACTCCCTTCACCTGTTCCCCTTCTGGTTCCAGGCTCGGAAGTGGGGGCTACTGTTATGGGGGAATTGAGCCGCCATGCCCCACGTGATCGGCACGCGTATCCAGGAAAGCTACAGCTGCCCTATGATCCAGCACTCCGACCCCGAGTCGGACCTCCTCGGCTCCGCAGCCCGACCCCGGGTCGGCTGCCCTATGATCCAGCACTCCGACCCCGAGTCGGACCTCCTCGGCTCCGCAGCCCGACCCCGGGTCGGCTGCCCTATGATCCAGCACTCCGACCCCGAGTCGGACCTCCTCGGCTTCGCAGCCCGACCCCGGGTCGGCTGCCCTATGATCCAGCATTCCGACCCCGAGTCGGAGATCTTTTGATAACGACAGGCTATTCTCCAGAGGCACGCCGCGGCCTCCTGCTCCACTACTCCCTGCAACGGCTGTACCCGATGCTGCCCACGATCTCCTGTATCAACCGTACAAAGCGGAGCTCCACTACGCCCTGCCATGACCGTACCCAGCGCTGCTCCACGACGCCCCGTAACGGCCATGTCAGTGGCCATTCTATCGTGCCCCACGACGACAAACCCCCCGGAGAGACCTCCCAGCCAGGTAGATATGCGGCTGGGGGGAGAAGGGGGGGTAAGCAATACCTCCCAGAGCACTCTCTCCCACTTGTGATTATCATCTCTCCTCCTCCAATCTCCTCTGACTTGACCGTCGGAGGGCCATCACCACCCTGGTGGTGGTGCAAGGCTTGTTTGCAGGTTCCTTGGCGGAAGGTGGAGCGCAACCAGCACCAACCAAGACAACTCAGGCGGAACCCCGTTCACACCGTCGTGTCAATCGTTCTCGGTTTGGACCACCAGCAACATATACATTGGATCCATTAAACATTTATTTAATTATTAGATTTTTGATGTATAAATCTTACTATTTTTCTATCAGCTATATATTTGCTAAAAATTATTTTCATCTTCATACTGATGTGCGTGCATGGAGAATTTTTATTGGGCTATAAAGCTCATATTTCTTGTTGTATTTTATTTTTCAAAGTTGCATAATGCTTAATATTGGATGGATTTGGGCGTAAAGTTCGAGCAATGGAGTCATTAGTTAGATGATTGATTTTTTGATACTAGATGAATATTTAAAATTTTGTAATTGAACATGCTTTGCTATTTGATAATGATGGATTTATTTAGTTGGATTATTATGACTAAATTTCATGATTTAATTTGATTGTTCTGGTATTATTGGAGATGTCATTCATCTCATAGGTCTTACATGATCTAGAGTATCGTTGTAGGGTTCATGTAGTCATATCACGTGGCCAACTCAGATGACTGATTCTCGATATGATAGATATCAACTGATGCATACCTATTGACCAATATTTTTTGTTTTTTACTAATAAATTTTAAAATCTACTTAAGTATAACTTGTATCATGGATTTACTATTTCAGACAAAATTTTGGTTTGAAAATATTAGTTGAAATAAAAAAAAAAAAAATCTTGGTTCATCTCAATCTTGGCTACTCACCAAGATAACTTAGATCAAAAAATCTTACTGGTTTAAACCATAAACAATTAAGAAAAATATAATAATATAGTAATTACTATATATTTTATTTTATTTGGTAACTTCTACCATACGAAAGTTGTTCATTATAGCAAGTACATATTAATATCCAAATGTAATGGCTTCTAAATTGATCAACATACGTCTTTTTGGTTATTCAGTTTTAACCCTATTAAAGATCAATATCCAAATTCTTATTAGTATAATCATAAAGCACATGACTTATATGGTATCGAATAAAAAAATAATTTAGAATTTTTTAAATAATTAAAAAAATGGAGTTATCTTACCTATGCATTATATTGGCATAAAATTGGGAATCAAGAAAAGTGGATGGCAAAAATTTAAGGTGGGAAGAAACTAATGAAATAAAAAACATACCGTTCTGCATTATTTTTGTGTCATAAAACATATATGTTTTTTTTTGGGGGGGTAAGACCTGAACTTATTTAGTAGCTCAATTTTCGCACGCAAAAGGTCATCACATTGACGTGCTGCTATCTTACTGTTCCCTTTTTTCGGCATCATGATATGTGCCACGTAATGGAGCAAAGTCAAAGCCGCGCAAGGTAGTTGAGCTACCTCTTTGCGTGATTTTTTTGAGTTACGAAGCGTTGTACGATAAATAAATTTAGTAGGCTAGGAATTTAGGATTATTTGTTTATAGGCATTTTATATATAATCTAATTATAAATAACAATGCTTGTTTAATATAAATCACTGTACATATAACCTGCCCCAGTTTGTTGCTTAACTCCATGTTTCCAACCTACTCTTAATCTGCAACTCTAGTCATCAAATACACAGCAAAACATCTCCGCATAGTGAATAATGGATGTACATCCAATTTAAAGGGCGCTATGGACAAGGACTCTATGTTTTGGCCTAAATGATAGGTGCTCCTCCTCATATTTTGAGGTCATTTCAATTGTATGACATGTCCCATATAAACTGTACACGAAAAATATGGACAATATGTGAAGCTTGCGCACTGCTTAACCTTGTGGCTCTCGCTCAAGCTATATCTCATCCTGCTAAGTTAACCAAATCCAAAAAAAAAAAAAAAAACAGAAGAAGGTAAAGGTAAATAGGCAGCAAATAGAATTATCTAAAATGACCATCCACTTATACTGTATGGCTTGAAGCATGAGTGACACACAGACAATCTCCACACTCCACCCCCACCTCCCATTTCCTCCTATATATATCCCTTCCTACCCCTCTTTTTTTTCCCACACACAAGCCCCTCATCTCTTCTCCCCCCACGCCCTCCCTCCTATTCCTTCTCCAAATCCATTTCCATTCTCTCCATATCTCCCCTTCCTCCAAGTCTTGCTTCGCCGCCGCCGCCGCCACCACCATGCCAGAAGCTCCCAAACCCATGCAGACCTGGGCCTCTGCCGCGGCACCGGAGGAGCACCGCAAGGTTCTTGACTACGTCGAGGATGTGACTGTTAATGCCGACGAGGTCCAGCGCCGCGTGCTCTCGGAGATCCTTACCCAGAATGCACCTGCCGAGTATCTGCACCGCCATGGGCTGTCCGGCCACGCCACCGCCGACCCCGACGCCTTCAAACGCCTCATCCCTGTCATCACCTACGAAGATCTCCAGCCCGACGTCCTCCGCATCGCCCATGGCGACACCTCGCCCATCCTCTCCGGCCGCCCCATCTCTGAGTTCCTCACTAGGTTTGTTAATCGTCACTTTCCCATAAACCTTGCCACCGATTCGTGCACTAGCTAGCGGTGCACTACTAAACTTGTTACATGGTTTATTTATTGGTTGCAGCTCCGGGACATCGGGCGGCGAGCGCAAGCTCATGCCCACGATCCACGATGAGCTCGACCGTCGATCGCTTTTCTATAGCCTGATGACGCCGGTGATGAGCCAATTCGTGCCGGGCCTCGACAAAGGCAAAGCAATGTACCTCTACTTCGTGAAATCGGAGTCCCGGACCCCCGGCGGCCTCGTCGCCCGCCCGGTCCTCACCAGCTACTACAAGAGCCGCCACTTCCTCGAGCGGCCTTTCGACCCCTACAACATCCTCACCAGCCCCAACGAGGCCATCCTGTGCCCGGACTCGTACCAAAGCATGTACGCCCAACTGCTGTGCGGCCTGGTCCAGCGCGCCGACGTGGTCCGGGTGGGCGCTGTGTTCGCCTCCGGCTTCCTTCGGGCCATCAAATTCCTGGAGAAGCACTGGCCCCGCCTGTGCTGCGACATCCGGACCGGCATGCTGGACACCGAGATCACCGACCGGGCCGTGCGTGAGGCCGTCGAGCGCGTGCTCCGGCCGGACCCCGGGCTCGCAGGCGAGATCGAGACCGAGTGCAGCAAGGCCTCGTGGCAGGGCATCATCCGCCGGATATGGCCGAACACAAAGTACATCGACATCATCGTCACCGGCGCAATGGCGCAATATATTCCCACTCTCGAATTCTACGGCGGCGGACTCCCATTGGCATGCACGATGTACGGGTCGTCGGAGTGCTACTTCGGTATCAACCTTAATCCCATGTGCAAGCCTAGCGAGGTTGCCTACACCTTGATCCCCACCATGGCCTACTTTGAGTTCCTTCCGGTCCATCATATCAACCACGGCGCCAAGGACTATGATCAACGTGACCTGGTCGACCTCGTTGATGTGAAGCTCGGGCAGGAGTACGAGCTCGTCGTCACTACCTACTCTGGTACATGGCGATTCATTACCAAATAATTTCGTTTTGATACCTTGTTAGATTAGTACTAGTGGAGATATTTTGGACTTGTCATGGCACAGGGTTGTATCGATATAGAGTCGGCGACGTGCTTAGGGTCGCCGGATTTAAGGACAAGGCACCGCAGTTCAATTTTGTGCGGCGGAAGAATGTGGCCCTAAGCATTGATTCGGACAAAACGGACGAAGTGGAGCTCCATGCAGCGGTGAGGAATGCGGTGAACCACCTGGAGCCATTCGGGGCGTCGCTGGTGGAGTACACAAGCTATGCCGACACCTCGAGCATTCCCGGCCACTACGTGCTCTTCTGGGAGCTGAAGGCGGGTGGGACGGCCGTGCCGCCGTCGGTGTTTGAGGACTGCTGCCTGGCGGCGGAGGAGTCTCTGAATAGCGTGTACCGGCAAGGGCGGGCGTGCGACAAGTCGATCGGGCCGCTGGAGATCCGAGTGGTGGAGGAGGGGACGTTCGACAAGCTCATGGACTATGCGTTGAGCCAGGGAGCATCGATCAACCAGTACAAGGCACCGCGGTGCGTGCGATCGGGGCCCGCCGTCGAGCTGCTCGACGGCCGGGTACAGTCCCGGTTCTTCAGCCCAAAGTGCCCCAAATGGGTTGCCGGACACAAACAATGGATCATAGATAATGGTGGCGTCTAATAAGGAACCTTCGATAAAAAAAATTGAGATGTTAGCCTTCAATTAATCATGGCAGTCACCACCTTTAGAGCTAGATAGGCCTGCCTCCCATCTCCTTTTTTGCTTTTTGTTGTTTTTCTCCTTAGCTTTCTGTTTGTCTTCCTTTTTGTATTAGGTGTCGATGAAGCTAGGAGGACTGAGGACTCCATCTCCATTTGTGTAAAAATTGTTCCAAGGAAGTTTTTATATCACTTTTCTGTTTTAACTAAAAATTTTTATATCACACTTTTCTAATTTATGCCAAGAATCCTGCTCGGCAGAGCCTCATGGACTGTTCCCAGGAAAGCACCCTGAGAACAACCCCACCATACTTCCTAATTTCTGGCAAGCAGGAAATTATATTGATGTGCCTCAAGGCTTTTTAACAAAGTGTGGGCTCTGACCCAAGGTTCGATGAATTTTAGTTGTAGGATGGCTAACTTTCTCTACATGTTTTATGTCGGCACTCTTCTTCCAGCTTGGCTGGCATTAGTTCCGTGCTTGGAATCAACGACGTGTTCCATTAAATCTAGAAAGAAAGTCCGATACTCTAATGTAAGTTGGTGCTCAAAAATTAGGTAAATTCAGACATTTCTTTCTGAATGTTTGCTGCCGTGGTTGACATGGTTCACAGCATTGTTTTCTTTATTTTGTCACACTGTATGCAAGCCTTCCACGCATACATATATAGAAATTTCATACAGAGAAGCCATATTTGCCATATGAAAGCAACATATAGGAAGAAGGGACCAAAAGAGAGGGTCAAAAAGAGAATGCATGCAGTGGCAAACCAGAACAAGCTATAACATCATCTACCATAACATTTAAAATTCGAGACGGAGAAACTATAGTACTCTCTTACTAGTAGTGCCAGAATTATTTCTGAGATCTCACGTCAACAAGTAAATACCCGGCGACGACTCCATCATCCTCTGTACCAAAAGAAAAAGAGGTAACAGAAAATGATATCCTGAGGCTGCAATAGATGAGGGGGAAATATGACATCTGTTTCCTAGCAGCATCCAAGGTGTTCTTTAGCTTTTGACATGAAGGAAACAGATTCCTGACAAGCACCGCCGCATCTGGTTAGACGTTGTCAGAGTGTGTTGTGTTAACGGACAAATTTTTAGGGAATCGGTTCCTTACGTTCCTCTGCTTAAAAATGATTCCTGTTGGGGACCTGACACTCACAAACGGAGAGCTTATCCAAATCGCGAAGCCAAAGTAATAGAACAAAGAAAATTTGGATGGGTCTGCATGGATCGTTGGCGTCATTCAGGGTCCAACTAGGCACTTTTATATAGAACCAACAAGGTCATATTCTGTTGATGGGCCAAACGTGAACGACCAACATCTGTTTCTTTCCAGTTTATGCTCTTTGTTTGTTCTCTTTTTCATTTTCTTTCGTGTGTGTCAAGTAAGCAAATGTATTATAATATTATCATTGTCTGTTTCAAAACCATATATATCTCCATGCTCATATGTTGAAATATCAAAATTTCTTAACTATTGCTATTGTTGATATATTAGTCTGTAGGATGACATGCTATACAGTGTAGATCAAATATATGCTGGCTTATGATTCAGAACAAACATCAATTAAATCAATCAATAGTGGTGGGAAAAAAAAATTTTAAAAAAAATAAATTTATTCAAAAAAATAAAAGCTAAAATAGAGAGTTTGACTTTCACCGTCAAAGAGGCCTCACCCCATTGAAAAGAAATCTCTCTCAACTCTCTCTCTCGTAATAAAACTACATACTATCTCCTCCACTATAAGATAAAATAATCGCCATCTTCGACTAAAAGAGGAAAACATCAATAACCCAGTTTAACTAAAAAACAAACTTAAATGTATCATGGGCTCAACCTAACTCAAGTGAATTAGCACTAAAAAACAAATTATTTCAACTATAATTCAGATAAGAGACACGGATAAACTAGGAACAAAATTCTACTACAAGCATGACAAGTAATAGATTCCCAATACTCTCCCTCCTTGCAAAGTCCATATCGACAATGTTGGATTTGCTGATGTTGTGAAACACCATAGCAGCCATTGCTATTATTGCTATAGTAATAGCAATATGCAATGACGTCAAACTAATAATTATATAGCGCCTTTCGATGTATATTTTGGAGTTAGCGATATCTTTTAGTACTTCCTTTAGCATCGACATCATGGTCATGATGCTGAGATTTCATCGAGCATCTAGCCTAGATTGATAAGTGTTAAGTTATGAGATGCAATCATCGTAAGCACTAACCATTACCAGCAAATAAATGAAATCAATAACAAAAATTTGACCATATTCACATGCCTCTAGTTGAGCAGCTACTTGAATCTATAGACAATTACCTCCTAAATACAGAATTAGATTCTCATGTGTAAAGTCTTCAACTGTTCAAACTATATAATAGCTTCAAAATTAACAACAGCCCTAAAATCTTGTGGAAGACCAAGGCACAATATGAATCATCTATGCTAAGCATATCTTACTACTTGATCCCTAAAACTATTTCAAAATTAAATGGCTCTGCATTCGCATGGCTGACTAATTCTCCAAAAGAAACATCCATATCCTAGATAACGTCATCATAAGACTCTTTATATGATTTAGCTTCTCACTATGGATCTCTATGAATGGATCAACTACAATATCCTTTGATATTTTATGAGCACTTTCAAAATCAAATTGTCCTTTAATCATGACCTCTTCCAAACTTGTTACAATATCCATATGATCAAGATCTTGCTCCATACTTTCTTCAAGATAATTGATCCTTGAGTGATCGATTCTGTCATGCTCCGAGTCTTCCGATCTCTACCCAATTAGGCTCTTCTTGTTTCAAATCTTCATCTTTAAACTAATTCAACTCTTCTTTTAGATTTTCAGAAAAACCTAGCATCAAAATCCATCCTTCAAATAACTTTTGTTTGAAATGTCTCACCTCACTAGATATTGAGTAGATAGTTGTATGGATGTCCCATACTTTTTTCAGCTCTTTTATATCCTAAATATTGAGATAATTCTCTCCATCAGCTGAAACTTGGATTACCTACATCACCTTCCCAGATTTCAGGTTCCATTTTTTTATAATCTCATCATTAGGAGATTTATTGGCATCATCTCTAATTCTTCTAATATATCCCATAAATCTTATCCTATCAAATAAAATATGACAATAGACTTTTAAATTGGATTACGGGTGTTGTTCAACTTATGAAAACAAGTGGTAGTAGAAAAGCAACTATGTTGATGTTGGTGAAGTTGGCAAGATAAGTGGTCGTGGAAAAAACAACCATATTGATGTTGGTGAAGTCAGCCACCACGATCTAAATATCGAATTATAATAGAGCTCATATGTTTGCCCATATATACAATAAATTACTAGAAGTTCTAGAACCACAACAAACAATCATCTTCAAAACAACCAACAATTAAGTCACCACTCTAAAGATTTCACTTCTGAGAAATCTAATGAAGCTGCACACCAGGTGGCCATATTCTAACCTCTCTTTGCTACCATGTAAAGCAACAAACATACGGACCATCAGTGTCAAAACCAATGGTTCTAATACAATGTAGAATGGCAAACATACGAACCACCAATCTCAAAATCTATAGCTCTAATGTTATGTAGAGCCACAAACATACAAACTACCTATCTCAAAATCTATGGCTTTGATACCATATCGAATAATCTCAAAGTCAATCTCTAATCCAAACTCTAGGTTTAAGGCCTATAAAATGCTAGAAAGTCACCAATATTGGGCTAGAGTACTACCATTTAAGGGTTGAAGGATTCAAAAGGAGTGAGATCACATTGACACAAATATTTAGGAATGTTGTGCTTTTCAAAAACCTGCATGTTAGGAAGACTTCGCATTTTTTGTAGATACAAAAATCGGCACTGGATTGGAAAGCCAAAGAAGAAGTTTATGTTGGCAAAGAGAAGGAAGAATGTTGCTTGTTGACCTTGAGTGAGCTGGAGATTTTTGGACTAGATGTCTCCCTACTACAACCAAATGGTAGTCACTTAGGCCCTGTTTGGGGGAGCTATTGGCAGTAGAGCTGTTGGAAGTAGAGCTGTTAGAAGTAGAGCTGTTGGAAGTAGAGCTTTTATAAAAAGCTATTTGCTGTTTGGTAACTACATTTCTAAAGTGCTGTGGCACTTTAACATTTGTTTGGTAAACAAACTGAGAAATTACTTTTGTATGACAAAATGACCATAAAGAACATTACTAGTATTATACAATAGTGCATAATAAAATATAATATATATTAATACATAAATATATGATATAGTATAATATTAATGTAATGTAACATAATATTATTATAATATAGTATTATAACATTGTATACTATAAGATAATAATTTAATATAATATTAAATTATTTACATAACATAATATTATATTATGTTATATTTATAGTATAATACAATAATAAATGTATAAAATATTATAATTATTAGTATAAATTAATTTTTTACTCTTTTGATGACCATTTATTTCTCTAATAAATTTTCTAGCTAGGTAAAAAAATTGGTTAAATAATTACTAATATTTTTCTTTATTTATTTATTTATTATTTTATTTCATTGAAATATATTTATTTATTATTTTATTTATTTATTTATTCGTTCATTTATATACATATTTATTTATTTATTTTCTTTTTTTTCTTTTTCTTTCCTTTTCTTTTTTTTCTTCTCTTTTTTTCTTTCCTTTTCTTCTTTTTTTTTCTTTTCTTTTTTCTTCTCTTCTCCTCCTTCCTTCCTCTCTTTCCTTCTTCTCCTTTCTTCTTCTCCCGCGAAGCCGGCGGTGCTGGAAGGGGGGCCGGGCCGCGGCGGCCGCGGGAGGGGGGCCGGGATGGCGAGCCGTGGCGGCCGCGGGAGGAGGGGGCTCGGGAGGGGGCCGGGACGGCGGGCCCCGACGGCCGCGGTGGGAGGGGGGTTCGGGAGGGGGTTAGGACGGCGGGCCCCGACGACCGTCGGAGGAGGGGGGCTCGGGAGGGGGCCGGGACGGCGGGCCCCGACGGCCGCGGTGGGAGGGGGGCTTGGGAGGGGGTCGGGACGGCGGGCCCCGACGACCGCGGGGGGAGGGGGGCTCGGGAGGGGGCCGGGACGGCAGGCCCCGACGACCGCGGGGGAGGGGGGCTTGGGAGGGGGTCGGGACGGCGTGCCGCGGCGACCGCGGGGGAGGGGGGCTCGGGAGGGGGCCGGGACGGCGTGCCGCGGCGACCGCAGGGGAGGGGGGCCTCGGGAGGGGGCCGAGACGGCAGGTCGGTCGGGGAGGCAGCGGCCATGGCGGCCCCTTCCTCCCCTTCCTTTTTTTTTTTTTGCTGTGTGGTGGGTCGCAACGGCCGGGGCGACAGGCCGCAGCGGCGGCTGGGGAGCGCGGCCACGGGTGGCCGGCGTGGTGGCTGCCTCCCAAAAAAAAAAAAAAGTAGGAGGGCCGGCGGCATTGAGGAGAAGGAGATAGAGAGGGAGAGAGAGAGGGGGGGATGGTGAGAGAGAAAGAGACGGTGGGATTGAGATTTTTGGGAGGAAAAAGAAACTTTTAAATGGGGGTATTTTGGTCAAAAATATAGCTTCCCGACAAAGCTGAAAACAGCGTTTTCGAAAAGCTCCAAAATTGAGCTTTTGCGAAAAAGCTGTTTTCAGCTTCCCACAAAAGCTGAAACAGCTTCCCGCAAAAGCTGAAACAGCTTTTTGGAAATTTTACCAAAAACACTTTTTTACCTAAAAGTACTTTTGGAGGGCCAGAAAGTGTTTTTTGGCCCTCCAAAAGCTCCCCCAAACAGGGCCTTAAGGTAGGAACAAGTTCTCACAAGCTAATAATTAGTTTACTAAACCTTACACAAATCGTAGCTAAGTGATCTGTGAACCGTAGCTAGGTGGTCATGTGATGAGTCCAAGGTGTAACAATTCATTTATCCTATAAGGATACATGTCACCTATAAATTAGTGGTGCCTATCAAATAATCCTCTAAATTTTAGGAGATAATGTTATTGATTGGAGTCAAGAAGGGAAGACATTTTAGTAACCAGAAGCATGATAATGTGATTCATGAAACCCTAAACAACTTTCCACTTAGCCTAGTATCTTGGTGAGCATGCCTGCTGCTGTGCTCTTTCTTACTTTTTAGCCTATTTTTGTAGATAGATGATAAATTTTTTATGAAGAAAAAGACTACAACAAAAAGAAATTTTTGATGCTAAGTAAATTAAAATAAATTAGTCATCTAGATCTGGCAATCACGGTACTTACGCTCTCGCTAGACATCCGCAGACATCATTTATCTTTCAATCTAGCATCACCAATCAACTTGCAAATATTTGTACTAGGAAAATTGGTAAATGTGAATGTCTCACAAATTTGAATCAAATGAAAGGTTTTCTGGAACACATATAAACATCAACTGTACCAACGGGTCTCGTTCTCCAGCACCACAGACGCTCTTATTCCGTGCCTACTATACGCTGCAAGTTCAAACAGGTCATTTGGGTCGAGCTAAGTGGTCTAGCCTAGCCGAGTTCTGAGTTCAGATCTTGCCTTTGGGACACAAACCCATATTTTGGTACCTTGTCACAAAATGAGCAGACTCGTACCTAACTACCCATCTCTCGAAGCTCATCGAACTGGCCCAGATATCACATCATGGGCCTGGGCCCTTCGACGAGGAGCTGGGAATGGGACAAGAGTCTCGCTGTCGTGACGCTTGCACTTGTGGACTTCGTGTATGGGAGAGAGGGGACGCAATGATGACGTGGACGGCCAATGGGATTGTTGAGTTGGGTCAGGTCAAAACGGGGATGAAGACAATCCACATGCAGCATGTCCGTCCCGAAGATCTTGCCGGCCATGCAATCCTTTCCGATCCTTTTGTCCCCTTTCCGTTTGCTTCCCTTTTAGTACTATTGTTATGGCATTATTCTTTCGACCTTTTTTTTTCCTTCTGATTTTCATAGTTAATTGATTATTTTGTTCTTCCTTCTAAGAGAGTTGGTTTCCAATCCAGCTACAAGTACTTGTTGGAATGCCATCATTACGCGACAAGAAAATAGTTGGAGGCCACAATTATTTTTGAGAGAGCACCATGGAGTTCAACTATAAGGCCACAACTAGGGGTAGCATGGCTGTTCAATCATAGATGGCACCATCAAGATATGGATAACGATCGAGCAATGCAGTCACCCACCATGTCATGCACGACTCACATTATTTAATGTCTGTCTATCTTTTGATGGCAGCCATCCAAAAAAAATATAGCACTTTACAAGCATGAGCCACTTAACAGAAGATCTTGGTTGAGATAGGTGAAGGATGGCTCTCAATGTAAAGCAAAAAACTTATCAAATTTGATTTGACATAGACCGCCAGCCTCATATTATAATCTAGTTTATGGCATTCCAATTTCTCTTAAATGAGAAGCAATTTAGAAAAAAAAAAAAAAGGCTAATAAAAGCAAAAAATTTCGATGGACGCTTTGAGTATAATCAAGGAAGAAAATTGCAACTTTTACGTTCAACAAAGAACAAATACTGAAATTGGACTTTAAAAATAACAGAAAATTTTCTATAATTCAATAGAATATGTAACCTAAAGCAACTGACAAAATATGCTAATGTAAGCTAAGAAACTCTATCAAAGCCTTTGAGCACTATTCATGGAAGAAATCTGAACCTCAAACGATCCAGAAACTTCCATTTAAAGTTTCAATCCTTCCAGCAGGAATTTTTAACTATATAGAGTAGTGAACTCTCCCAGCTCCAAGTTGCACTAATTTTTATGGCTTGACCCAAAAACATCTGCATTGCATAAGATTATATGACAATTCAATACCAACCAATCCGGTGAATTGGATGAAACCCAGCTCTACACGCTCAAATTTTAATTACAGAAATACCTATAGCTTGGTTGGGAAAGGCTTATGGTGCAGACCTTAGTATCGGACTGATTGTTTTGCAGGATCACGGTCGTCGTAGGAGGACGGTCTAGCCACTTTCGTTATGGCTAGATTGATTTATGTTATTTTATTTTATGTTAGTTGGATTTATTTGCATATTGTCATTTAAGGATCCTTTTCGGATTGTTTTCTTTGTAGGGACCTATTTGTTATTTTGTGACCCTATATATATATATATATATATATATATATATATATATATATATATATATGGGGCATGCATTTGTTTAGGGTTAATGGACGATGAATGAAAATTAGCCTCCTTTTTTTCTACTTCCTTCTCTCTTCTCTTCTTCTTTCTCCTCTTCTTCTCCTCTCTCTCTATCTATCCTTCCCTACCTTCGTCCTGCATCAACATAAACTACCATACGGGAAGAACTGCAAGTCAAGCGCACAAAACCCTGATTCTTAATGTGGTTATTTCTTAAGAATTATTCCTTAATTCTTCTAATGGCACTTCGTCCTCTTAAAGATTTCAATTGAAGCATCACATTAATTACAAGCAAGCTCCACGTTAAAGAGGGGGACCCTTGATCCAAAGGCGGCCTTACCATGATCTCGAAACGTGGGTACAGGAAATCAAGCGACGCCGGCGCCGGATGTCCGCCAGCGATCACTTGAGACGGTCGTGGGCTTGTCGTGGCGCTGTTGACCAACCGCCGCGACACGTGCGATGGTGAAAGACCTCGGCCGGACCACGTGGGGACCGCCGCGAACGTGGGGAACATACCATACCTCTCGCCTCTCGGTAGGTGGCGGAGGTGGTGTTGGTGGTTACGGTTTGGATGCATCCCTTCGGGCCATGATGCCTCACTTGTATGAGGCATCCACTGCATGGCACACGTGTGAAAGGACTTCCAATTCCATAGTTTTATTTTCCCTCCTGTCTTTACATTTAGGTTCAGCCATGCGTACAGAAAAAGTTCCTAACGCGAGAAAAAAGTAATCCTTCAAAAAAAATTACTTGATACTGTGTCCATACAACAACAACAATTATGTTATTTTAATGTCACCCATATGTTTTAAGAAAGAACAATCAACCAGTGGTTAACTGATAAATAGATCAAGCTGTTGAGATTCATTGCCTAGTCCTAATTCTATTAGAATTTTGTTTAGTTGGTTATTAGTTTTAATAACTTTAGGATTTTACTCTTAGTTTTATGTTAGTTATTCCTTCCAAAATAGTTATCTTTATTCTTTAGTGGTTATTAAATCTTGTTTTTTAGTTGGTGTTGGTTTTTGAATTTGGGTAGGATCCAAACATCCTACCTATATGATGCTCTATTTAAGGGGACCTTTAGCATTTCCTTTAGCATGATTTGAGAAGAGGGAGAGGGAGAGCAAAAGAGTTGTCCTTCTTAGTGAGTCGTGAGAGAGTGCTTTTTTGTGTGGCCTAATTATTTAACAAAATATTTTTTTCCTCTCTCTTATTTTTTTCTTCTAGCATTTTTTTCTATTTTTTGTTTGATGTTTGTTCTAGATCCTGGGTGGCACGATGGATCTACTCTGTATAGTGTGTTGTTCTACATGGTATCAGAGCGAGGTTGAAGTATAGACAAGTGATTTGTAGCTTTGATCAGATTTATTCAGAGCATAGTTTTTGGAGTGGCGATTTGATTGTTGGTAATTTGTGTATTCGTAGCCCGGTGTGGTTGAAGAACTTCTAATAATTCGTTGTGCGGTAGTACAAGTGTGTAGACTATTATTTTAGTTATTCAAGAGGTAAATCATCATGGTTGATCCTACTACCTTGTATCTTAATGGGTTTAACATGCGTGATCTCCCCAACAACAGCTTGGCTCTTTTTTTGAACAACACCTGTTATCTAATTTGAAATGTATTATTTGATAGGGTAAGATTTATGGAATATTCTAGATGAGTCAAAGATGATGCCAACAGATACTCTTAACAATGAGGTTCCGAGAAAATAGTGGAATATCAAATCTAGGAAGATGGTATGGATTATTCAAGTTTTAGTTGATAAAGAAAATTATCTCAATTTAGAATAGGCTCTGAATAGATACGAGCCGAAGAAAGTGTGTGATATTCTTATGGTCATTCACTCAAATTCTATTAAGATGAGACATCTTAAACTAAAGTTGCCTGAAGAATAAATTTTAGTTCCAGGCTTTTCTAAAAATTCAGAAGAAGAATAGAATTAGTTTAAAGATGAAGATTTGAAGTGGGGGAGCTTGACCGGTTTAAGTTTGAAAGATTTAGGGCATAGCAAAATTGATCAGCTCCCCCGTACTTCAAGTCTTCATCTTTAAACTAATTCTATTCTTTTTTAGAATTTTTAGGAAACCCTAAAACCAAAATTCATTCTTTAGGAAAGTTTTGCTTAAGACGTCTCCTCTTGCTAGAACTTGAGTAGACGGTCACATGCATATCACACACTTTCTTCGGCTCTTGTACATTTGAAATATGGAGATAATTTTCTCTATCAAGTAAAATATGAATAACCCACATCGCCCTTCTAGATTTCATATTCCACTTTCTTCTTGTAACCTCATAATTGGGGTATCTGTTGGTATCGTTTTTGACTCATCGATCGAGGATATCCCATAAATCTTATCCTTTCAAATAAGATTTGACAATAGTCTCCTAAATTAGATAACAGGTGCTCTTCAACTTATAAAGAGAAGCAATAGTAACAAAAGCAACTATGTTGATGTTGGTCAGGTTAAATATGTTGAACCCATTGAGATAGAAGATAGTTGTATCAGCCATGATGATTCACCACTTGAATTACTAAAAGAAGAGTCCATATGCTTGTACCACCATACAATGAATTACTGAAATCTCTTCAACCATGTTGAGCTACGAATATATGAATTACTAGACCTAGAAAAAAATTTAGAGTAGGAGGAGTTGATTCTGAAGTTGCCCAAGAAGAGTCAAAGGATGCTCCAGTTGATCCATTTGTAAAGATCTGTACTGAGGAATCAAATAATGCAAAAGAGTCTTGAGTTGAAGCTATCCAAAATACAGATATTTCTTATGGAGATTTAGCCAGCCATGAGATTGAAAAGTTGACTCATATTGAAGTAGTTTTAGTAATTAAGTAGGGAAAAGGTACTCTTGGTGGAGATGATTCATATTACTCTTTGGTATTCGATAAGATTTTTAGTGTACTAGTTAATTTTTAAACTTATTCAAAGTTCGAGCTATTAGAAGATTCTATATATGAAGATTTGGTTCCGTATGTAGCAACAAGAAATATGTAGATACTTGAAGCTGCTCAAGTAGAGATAATGGCCGATGCTCACATTGATTGCAACTAGCAACTTGATGTTCGTTGGCGTAAGCTAAGCGTTTTATGAAATCTTAACATAATGACCATGGAGTCAATGCTAAGGAGAAGTGTTGGAGGATATTGTCAATTTTAATATATGCATAAAAAGGACAAGTCGGCGAAAAAATTATTGTTCGAGAAAATAAAAAAGTTTTGCTATTTAATTATAGGTTCAACAAGTTATTGTATGTTACCATTACTTTAGCAATAATGACAAAGTCTATTATGGTGTTTCACATATCAACAAGTTTAACGTTGTTGCAATGGACTTCGTAATGAGGAGGAGTATTGAGATTCATTACCAAGTCCTAATCCTATTAGAATTTTTGTTTAGTTGGTCATTAGTTTTAATGACTTTAGGATTATATTCCTAGTTTTATTCTACTTAGTTATTCCTTCTAGAATAATTATTTTTATCCTTTAGTAGTTATCAAGTTTGATCTTTTAATGGGTGTTGGTTTTTGAATTTGGGTAGGAATCAAACATCCCACCTATATAATGCTCCATTTAAAGAGATCTTTGATGTCTTTAGTGTGATGTGAGAAAAGAGAAAAGGGTAGAGAGTGAGAATTATCCTTTTTGGTGAGGCATAGCTTTTCTATATGGCTCATTTTTTTAACAAAATATTTTTTTCTTTCTCCTTATTTTTTTTTCTTCTGTCATCTCTTTTCTGTTTGTTTGGCTTCTCCTATATCCTAGGCCAGTATAATCGATCTTAGCGTGCCGTTCTACACAAGCACTGTAAAGGAGCACAAGATTTAGACAGAAAACTGAGCTGTGCCAATAAGATCCCATGGTGTAAAGAAGAAAAAAAATCACTTTCATCCTCTAACCAGCGCTTCCGTCCTGTGTCGACACAGAATATTAATTAAATTCTTAGGTCACAGTCCAGATGAAGAATTTCTTAGATGGTATGAGAACATTTAATAACTCCAGCACATCGCGTTTTGGCCAACAGATTGGTACTCCTCTTCCAAACGCCTGTGCGGAGAGACTCAAATTGATTTGCAGTCTTTGCATTCCATTCTGCTTCCGGTCCAGCGGGTGCAAGTCTTGGACGTTGGTAGGTTCACCTCCTGAATCGCCTCAACATTTAACCATCGTCCAGAAGAGCTTATTTTGTCACTTCTTATGTTTGGTTTACGTTTATATTGCAGGGAAGACACATATATAGCAGTGCTAGTTATTTCTCTGCCAACTCTAGCGTAGCGTATTGCAGATCCTGCAGTCGTTATGTTGGCTCCGAATCCCTTTTTTAATTACTTTAGATAGGAGGTGTTAGGCTCAGTTGCCCTTCAAAATCAAAACTATAATATCCAGCAAAAGTTCAGGGCTTCCCATTAGATTGTCAATTTTTTACGCAAAGAATATCTATTATACTCTTTTAAGATATCATCAAATATAATAGTATTCCTAGGCAGCTACTTGTTTCTTTTACGGTCTGCTAATTAGATATTCCTTGCAGGAATATTTATAAAAATCGGGCATGTTGGCCAATCTAGCCCGTATCTTCTAAGGACCCACCAAAGTTTCAGCCTAAATCTGAGCCTATAGGCATGTTGGTCTAGGAAGAATAGAAAAATTTATAGAGGTCTAATTATTTGCTATATGATTCAGGCTGAGTAGTGTTGGGTTGGTATCGACCATGCTCAAATAAACTTTTCAATCTACGAATCAAGCAGAAAATTTAGCTCAAATTCTACATAGTCTGCCATGTCCCCACGTTATACCAAGATGTTCTTAATGACTTTTTTTAGGTGATGGGTAGAGAAAAATCTAGAGGAGAAGCCCTTGAAAGATTTAGTGATACTTTTTCATAATAAGAAGAAGAGGTTTAGCAGCTTCGGGCTTCTACAACATAAATTTACATCAAGTTCAAGATGTTGATAAAGCTTCCCTTCCTGTTTCTTTTGTTCTTTTGAAATGAGTTGCTTGACTCCAAGGTCCACGATAGAATCTGAGAAAGCAATCATGGACGTCATACGTTGCACTTGCGGGGCATGTAATCACATCTTGTCGCAGCATCTTTGGAGACAACTATAAAGCAACAAAACCATGGCATCTCTTTCTATGATGTTTCAAGTATGTATCAAAATTCTCCGCTAAAACTAAAATGTTGCTCATAGAAGAAATTTATTAATGTTTGGAGAGATCGGACTTCCATGATTCCATCTACATCTTGTAATGAAACATGCAATCTCAGATCTTTTTCAAATTATTTTCTGGACTTTTTATCAATATGAGGTGATCGTAACACTGTATATAAGACTCGTTGAAATGGAGTTAGTTTTCCACAAGCAGATAGGAAGGCTTTGGATTTAATAGAAACTCTTCTTGACTACATAGCAAAATTGCTACCCAGGAGTAAGGTCACGACTTGCAGGACTCTTTGGCTGAAAGCTGCTCAGTGCCAGATCAAGAAGGCCACAAAGAGAGTAACTCTTTTTTTATTATATCTTATTATTTCATCTGCTTAATGAAATGCCGATAGGCGACTTTGGCCTTCCTTATTCTCTGAAAAAAGGCATGTATAGCAGCATATCTGTGCATTGTAGTCTAATGCCTTTCGGTTTTCACCTTTTTAGCATGATATCCCATATCTTGGGGATAATTTGGATTTATTTTACTGATTTAAAATTCTACAAATTTACCATCCCTGATTTCAAAGGCCTTAATCCAGAGGGTAAAATATAGATAGAAAAACAATAAAAAATCTAGCCAGCCCAAAAAGGAAATAATAGCACGGATAGTTCAAACCCACAGTTTGCAGTAGAATAGCCAGAGCAAGCACCCTGTAGCCCTTATGCAATTATCAGCTCATCAATGGAGCAAGTAGCTAGCGGCAGCAATATCCAGAGCGCCAAATTCTGCAAGCCATGACAGTCTGTCTTCTTTCAAATGTTGCTAGAAGCAGTTCAACCAATTCAGAATTCCTGATAGAGTTCTTTATGATCCTCATAACTCAAAACTAGAAGACAGGTTATAGATATAGTTTGCGCAAAATAGTTTCACAATATTGATGTACTTGATTCTTGTTGAAAGCCATCTCAGCGATATGCACTTTGCCTAAAGATGTTGAATTTTGATTTTTCAATATAATTCATGTGAGAATGCATACAAGCCTGTGTTTATGTCTTGGTTATGTACTAGATAGATCTTAGGTGCTTATATAGAGCCAAGTAACCTTCCAGCTAGTCTTTTTGAGTGAGGTTCTAAGCTCTTATAAATAGTATCAAAGCAAACCCATGGCCTATGTAGACTACAAGACGCTGCAGCACAGGCCCAATTAGATCGATCAGGAGTTGGTCGTAGTGTTTTTAATTAGATTTTTGGTACTTGAGAATGAATTTGAATGGATTTGGATTCTTAGTCTGGTGAGAATGTCGAGGCCTAAATGAAAGGAGTATATGAAGACCCACATGAGTGTGTTTGGTCCCACATAACCTGTATGCTAGTTAGATCTTGAGTACTCATATAGGGCCAAAGATTCCAAATAATATATTCTAGCTAGCCTTTTGGAATGAGATCCTAGGTTATTACAATCTAACTATTACTAGTAACTCTATTTACCGCATCACATGACTTTAGGAAGGAAAAAAATTCTTGAGAACTGATTGTTCCTCACACAATTGTTGATCAGTGGCAATATTGATTAAGCCAAAAAGCGACAATATTGATTATCTTGCGGTGGACAGACATGGTACTCGTCTCTAGGTCATGCTATGAAGGCTCGGCTAGCCAAATGGATCTCGTGGATTTGCGAACAATAATTAGTCATACAAGTTGCTTGCCAGTTGTATATGATGCCTTTCCAAGGGAAGTTCCAACTCTAAACTTCCACCATGAACTTGAGTTGATTAAGAATTCCCCAAAATTGTTATTTCTGTTTTAAACTAATTTAAACAACAGTGTCTTGCAACGATAAGCAGCCAAGTTTGGCCAAGTTAGGTCTTGATGTTTCTTGTTTGCTCAGGGTTCCATCGCTTGCAGTAAAATGTTTTCAACTGGCCAAAGTTGTCTATGTTTCTTTGATAAGATTTAATAAGATAACATAGAAGTTGGCTTCTGTTATAATGTGCTAATCGCAATTAACAAAATTTGTTTCAGTAATTTGCATCAACAGTGAATGCTCTATTAACAATCTCAATTCAGAGTCATATTTTCCAGCATAATGAGGATCATTGGAACCTACAATTATGATGTCCTCACAGATCTCATTTGCTTGTCCCTCTTCAAAGCCCTTCCCTGAACAGGATTTCTCAGTTCTAACAAGTCTTTCTCTGGCTTCCACTAGATATCGAGAAACCATAACAAAACAGTTTTGCTAACACTTTGTCTCAGCAAATATTCCTCATATTTTGTCCTCACTGCTGCATTCCTGGAGAATAGATGTCTCTTCCTCTGTTCGGCTATTTGACCTTAATCAATAGCCTAACCAGCTCCATTTGTCCCTCTCATTCAGTCCTAGAAGAAAGCTTACAGAACTCCATTACACTTCTCATTAGTGGCCTATTGGTTGACTATATTGGATATAATAATCACTGCCTTTCCTAGTGTGATGCATATGAAGTTTTACATCCACATTGTCGAATCACTTATGCTCCAAAATCTCACTAATTGCACAATGCTCCAACATAACCAGCCTTAATATTGTCCTAAATTCCACCAGAGTTGCAGACATGCAGTAGACAAGTACTATCTACATTTCATTCACCTTGATTAAATTCTATTGACAAGTTCTCACAATCTTAATAGTGCAGTATTGTAGTCATCACTTTTGCCTCATCTCCATCAGCAGTCACACAAAACTTGCCACATAAAAGCCATGACTAAGACCTCTATCCTCAGAATACCATCATAGCTTTTACTCATTAATTCTTATCTCTCATCAAACAGGACCAAATCTAGGAAAAATATGCATCAAGGAGTTTCTCTTAGTAATCAGTTTGTTTTCGATAGATGCAAAATGGATAAATATAGGAAGAAAAAACATCACTAATAACATATTAATATCCCTTAAAAATTTTTCTAGGCCTTATACTGCATTCGAAATTATGATAATCTACGACAATGTTCAATTACCATATGAAAAGTTTGCCACCTGAACCACATAATAGTATTTCTGCCTGCAAAATATCCTTGTTTGATAAGACACCAACATCAACTTAGATCTGATTAATATATTTACTTTGATGCTTTTCTTTAAAGCACTTTTTATATGATCCAAACCAAGATTGAAAGCCTCAAGGAAAATCATGAGGTCGTGAAACATACAACACTAACCACCATTATGAATCTCATATCAATTCTACTCAGAATGAAATTAAACTAAACATAAGCTCTGGGATGGTTCCTTGATGCAAGAAGGGTTTTCAAAACTTTCAGATAGGTTTTTCATTTAGATATATATGCGCTAACAACCTTCTAAACAGATGCATGAGATCAGTTGGATCTACCAAGACCAAAGATAGTATTGAGGACTGAAAGTGGGTATAACCTGTATATGACGTAACCGCAACCAATAAACCTTATCTCAAAAATTCAAGGTTGCCTTCATGAGTCCCTCCTCTATTTGTCCCACTTAAGGGTTATGTTCCTTGACTTACAAATCAGACAACTCGTGTAAAATTCGAAGGACTTAAAAAAGTCTAATCAACTAAGAAACAAACAATTCTAATTCATCAATATGTGATACTCTACCTCAGTGATCGGCCTAGGTGATGAGGCATATTGGCTAGCGAATTAGCAGTCTGTTTAAGAAAAAGACTAGAAAACATAAAAAGTCATAACATAACGCAATTAACTTCACTTTTCTTCAAATCAAGTGCATAAGAAATAACCAAGTCAAATATAAGGTGACAATTGATAACAGAAGGAAGCTCTTCAATAGGGAAGAAAAAGAAAATACACTCAACATAAACAAAAGAGAAAAGATAAAATATGGGGAAAGAAGATGAAAGCGAGAAGAAAAGGCAAGATGAAGTAAAAATGGCGAAACATAGAGAAAAAATGAGCTAACAAGAAGAGGAAAGAGAGGACTAAAGGAGAAGAAATAAGCAAAGAAAAGGGAAATTAAGAAGGGAAAGAATAAGGAAAAAAAAAAGAGAGAAATCATTCAAAAGAGAAGAGGGAAGAGGCATTGGACGTGTAAGATGAGGGAGTGTAAACTCGGAAAGTTATGACATAAATTATGTTATTTTCACTAACATGTAATCTTAAGTTGGAAACCTTCAAAACTAATAAATAGGAAGTATAACGTAAACAGAAAGGGTTACGATAGGTTAAGATAACATTTGTATATGAGTTGCCTAATGGGCCATTTCCTAAAGAATTCGGCATCTCTAGGCACATAGGAAATGATTTTGGCAACCCTGGACGCAACTAACTAATATTAATTAAAATAGCACTTAGTAAGACTAGTAATTAAATTCTACATGTGAAAGATATAATGTTGTTATTAAAGGTTTATAGTAGCCTAAACTTCCTTTTGTACATCTTGAAGCCTTCAGGGTTGCTTTATAATTTTGGTAGAATGGATGATTACTGATGTTTCCTGCTAACGACTAACATTAAGGGCATATTTGGAAACTTCCTGTTGGATCCAATAGGATTGACTAAAGAGATGTGTGGAAGCGAAAAAATGGAGCGAGAGAGCAAGAGCTTTTTTATTTTTGATCCCGGAGGGAGCAAACAATGCAACCTCACGTTCATCCTCTCTCATTCTCCTACTTTATCCTTTCATTCTGTGGCACTTCGAAGATTCCTTCTCCCCAAACACACCCTAAATGCTTCAAGATTCCTTTATCCTTGGATATGTAAAATCCCTATTTAATTGAAATGTTGGATGGGTGGGCTTTCATACATAAAAAAAAAACAAAGAAAAGATAGTGAGATATGTTGAGGAGAAAAGGAAAAAGTAAGAGAGAAGAAATTAAGGCAGTGGAGTTAAAAGAAGGGATGGTGTTATTTCATACTCCCTAGTGGTCATACTAACCCGGTTAAATGACTTTCCTAGTATTAACTATCTTCATTCTAAGAAGAAAAGGTGGGGGATGTAGGATAACTCATCTCTGATCTATAGAAAATATGCAGCCAAGTGCAATCGAAGGGATAAGTCTAACGTTAAAGCTTTTAACCATGAGATGATATGTAAAGTTAGTAAGAAATGATGAATAAAAGGTTATAGGAGAGTGATGTGTTGTATCATGGTATTTAGGTGGCATGGCTAGAAATAGGTATAGAAATATGTAAAGAAGTGTTAGTTATAATTAAATATAAAAGTAAACGAGTAGGAGCGTTAGGCTAGCACATAAAAGCTACTTATAAAAATTGAGCTTTCATTTGCTAGTGGGCCAAATGGCTCCTAAATAATTTTGATCTTTTTGACCTAAAGAACTATTATGGGCTTAGGATTATAGGATTATTTGGAAATATAGGAGCATAAATGAGATTGCCAATGGTTTGCTAAGGATAACTGGGCTTAGATGTACATTATAGTTTGGATTTAAATCTAAGTAAATATTTTATTAAAGAAAAAAATATTAGATTAAGGAGAAGCACAAGGGCACATAGAGATATCTACAATAGTAGCATAGATGGTATATTTGCATATTCTATGGATTAAAATTATACCTTCATATCTCCATATATATATATATATATAAGTTTATGAAATCTCATAAATATATTTCAACTTTGCCTTGTGTTTTTCTCTTGCTTCTCTCCCATTAGAGAGAGAAAGCAAATCCAATAGAAGTTCTTGAAGGTGTTGAAGGCTTCAGAGAAAAACGGTGGATGATCTATGGAAGAGATTTATTTATAATATTTGCATGGTATAGGGGTTTATCCTGAAAACAGGTTTATTTTATATAAGGACAGGGTCTTCTGTGTAAAAACTGAGTTTAAAATAATGTCGGCAGATGCTTTGCCGATATTAGTTCACCGGCTTTTCCAACTGCTTCTTCTAAACCCCCATCAACCCCGAAAGAAAGATCCATTCCCCTCAAAAATAAAACCCAATACACCCAAACCCAACCTTATCTCCACTCTCTCTTCGCGCACCCCCTCCAATGGCGACCATGAACTCCTCCTCTCTCTCCTCCCTCAAAGCCCTAATGACCTCCTCGCCGAACCATAGAATCGCCCCACGCGGCGCCCACGTCACCGCGCTCCGCCCCAATCCCCTTCTTCCCCCCTTTTCCTCCCGCCTCCGGCCGGCCTTCCTGCCGGGTGTGCCCCGGGCCATGGCAGTGGACGGGGAGTACTCGTCCAGGAGGAGCAGCAGCAGCGAGCCGAGGGAGACGATCCTGCTGCCCGGATGCGACTACAACCACTGGCTCATCGTCATGGAGTTCCCCAAGGACCCTGCCCCCACCCGGGAGCAGATGATCGAGACCTACCTCAACACCCTTGCCACGGTTCTCGGAAGGTAAACGGCTTGAAGATTTAAAAAGATCGGATCTTTATGGAATTGGGGCCTTCTTTCTAAAGATTTTTCGAGATTCTAGTGTCCACCATTTTGATACGTGGTATTTTCAACATTTGTTATCTTATTTTCTTTTTAATGAACTAGGATTGTCTGAATGTCTTTCTTGTAGTTATGGTGATTGATATCGGGTTTCTATCTGGGATGAACATGCTCGAGAGATTTTTTTTTCCTAAAGAAAGATTATGGTTTTTTTGTGGAGTTCTTAATATAATTCTCTAGCAAATTTATAGAGAAGAAAATAGGACAAGTACTAGTGTGATGATTTTAGATTTCCTAGGCATGTTTCTGAGATATGTTATTATTGCGATCAAATTATTAGTTTTGACAACTGAAACTAGGATGAAACCATTATTCAGCTACTAATAATACTGTAGCCATTATCTTTGAATATTAGATTTTGTTTAAATCTTTTATGTGGTGGGGTGCCAACAGGCTGTAGAGTCAAGGTTGCAAGGGTCACATAAAATGTAGATAAGCATTGGCATATTTTAATGCCAAATTCATTTAAAGTGGCTTGACAAATTTGTGAAACATGACACGCAATTCAGTTATATGGAAAATACTTGTTAGATGACTCATGATCTGGTCATGGAAATTGATCTTTATTTATTTGGGTGGATTCAAAAATAAGTTAAAAAGATAAAAATGCATTG
The DNA here is from genome assembly GCF_009389715.1 of Phoenix dactylifera. Lineage (NCBI taxonomy): Eukaryota > Viridiplantae > Streptophyta > Magnoliopsida > Arecales > Arecaceae > Phoenix > Phoenix dactylifera. Next base: position 28,480 of record NW_024068477.1, on the reverse strand, counting down.
ATGCACGCAAAGTTAAAATAAATGTCAAATTAACAAAAGTTGCCACATGTGGTAGCTATAATGTACACTGTTAATTTACCTCTCTTCCTTCATTTATGATAAAATGAAATACAAGGGTATTGTAGCAAGTGTTCATGCAAGTGCGCAACTTTGTGGATATTTGGGCATATGTCCTATCTGGATGATGGAAATTTTACTCATAGGGTGGAGGTAGCAACTCTTTACCCCAAACAGTGGATTAGGTAGGTGTTAGATGTGGTTTTGTGAGATTGCATGGACTTATTACTAATGATTCTATCTACCCAGGTCGGTGAAATTATTTGGCACTACATTGTAAGATATCACTAAAGAATTTTCTATGTTATATATTTCTTCTTATATGGCCACCTTTCAGGTTACATCAAAATGCTACTGGTTTAGAATTACCAATAACATAATAAGGCTTCATTTTTAGACTTCAGATAATAGTGTAAAACTAAAAATTTGTGGGAAAAGACAACATAGACATTATATTTTAACCAATTTGTATATCAAAAGCTAGTCTTTGCAATTTGATTTCTTTGGAGAGGAAATATGGGATGCAAAAGAAAACTGATAAAGAAGAAAGACAAAAAGATGAATAAGGGGAAAATACAAGGGCAAGAAAGGGAAATAGTTGAGAAAGAAGAAAAAAGGAGGGAAATAAGCAAAGGTTAGAAGAGAAGCAATATTTTGATGGAATATTTTATGGTTCTTTCCATTGCTTTGCATAGACCTGACTTACAGAAGCCTTTAGTTTTGGTGAATTGAAGATGAACAATTATTTAATGATCCAAACTCAAACTAGTGCTATGAAGTTGAGTATCAAATTCTACAAACTAGATGGTGATGCAAAATTAGAAGAGAACAGTGCTGGGCTTGCAATTAGGAAGGACATGATTGTGTGCGGGCCAATGAAGACATGTATCGTAACATAAGGTTGTTTCAGCTCTACTACATGACCCATGAATATTCGAGCATTTTGAACCATTCCTAACCCTTGGATTGACGTTTGGAGTGAGTTTGAAGCTTGTAAGTTCATCTAAGGTTTCCTTGAAGATTTTAGAAATCCATTAGAGTTATGGGGAAAGTATGTTAGGAATTGTGTGGATTGTTTAATTTTCTTGTTTTAGCATAGGGCAAGTAGTGAATGTTGCCTTTCCTCTCCTTCGTCTCGAAACTCCCACTTTCTTTACTGCCAATTTAATTTCCACTTTCTGCAAGATAGATCTAGGGGCCATTTGGGCAACTCAAATAGTCACATGGAGCATTAAGCTGAAAACAGTCTTTACTTTACACTAGATGTTTAGGGTGTTATGCTGGTTCAAAATGGATGGCTTGTAATATTGCCTTAATAATGTCTATTATAATTGTACAAGGAGGAACAATGATTCTTGCGTTCCTCTATTACGTTGTTAACAATAAAACTTATAGATTATGGCCTTAGAAGAAATAAGTGATGTTTTAGAGACGCTATATAAAGTAGCCATAAGAAATTGTTATTACAAACATATTTATCTACTAGTAATGGTTATCGTAGTAGAGTATGAACTTATTTAATTTCCATGTCTTCATATATCTGAATTTTCATAATTATCCTTTATAATGATTTTGCAATAGGGCACTTATTTCTAATATTATAATGCAAAAGCCTTCAACCTATATCAAAATTCAACTTATACAAAATATAAGAGGTTCCAAAGGGTCCCAACAATTAAATAAAAAACAAGTTGCTGGTATAGATCTTCTAAATTCACAAAATACAAATGTTCAAAATCCTAGAATCTTCAAATCCATAATTTATCAACTACAAGTCCATAATATCATTAATCAACTAATAAACTATAAATCTGCTGCAAAAGCCTCCAAGCTTGCTAGCACAAATCCTCAAGCTTGGATCACTTCCGTTGCTAGCTGCCCTACTTGTTTGAAAGGATAAAAATAAGAGTAAGCTACACAGTTCAATAAGCAAACCTCCAACTACTTACCTGATCAAGCATAGGTTTTACATTGCTTAATAAATCATTTAAAGATAATAACTTTCATTGAAAATAAAATATTTCATAGTAACAATATAATAAACAAAATCATAAAACCAGTTATGCTTTCACATAAGCATAAATCATGTAAAGTTCATAACTATGATTTCAAGTGTAAAACATAACTAAAGTCATAAAACATGTCATCTAGCCTCATCATAGCACAAAACAATGCTCTTAGATATTTAATGTAAGATCATTTTATACCAGTGATGGAGCCGTAATTGACTAAGTATCACAAATCGTAATACATGGTTCATATGCCAACTTTATACTTGTTGGCAAGGTTGTATGGAACTAACTTTGGGTGTCAATGTACCCTACTTCTAGGAACTGTAGATAACTATCTGAGAACCTCCAAAACAATCATATTTTCTTAAAACATACATAAATAAAGAGGTTTAAAGACATTGAATGACATTATAGAATTCATAGACAATAAAGCATTAATGGAACCATTCTTTTTATGAAAAAATACAATTTTCATAATATCATATGCTCGATCCTTATTTAAGAAAAATATAGAATCATCAATGTCAAAAATCATTTTATAACTTTTACAAAGCCTTAAGCATTGAAAATGATCGATAGTTCAAAAACTAGCAAGGAATGTAAAGATTACTTATCTCTTTTCATCTTAAGATCTTGAAATTCAGCTAAGCGAGCCAACCAAACCAATTCAAAGCAGTTCAAAGCTTAAGTAATCCATAATCAACAACTTTGAAACTTAGATACGCGATAGAAAATCTAAGAGACCCGAAAATAGGTCAAAATTGCTCAAAACAATGCAAGTTGGGGTGCTGCAGGGGGCGGCCTCATGCTTAGACTGGGATGAAGGAAGGTCAGCACCAGCAGCAATAAGCTCCTACTAGAGGTCCAACCTTTGGTGAAGGTTGTGACAATGGTGGTTGGCGAGCAAGCAGAGGCGTGATGATATCAGTCCCTTATTCATGCTAGACTCCTGTTGCTCGATATTATTTTTCTCTTCTCCTTCCACTGCCAGTCATCGTTGTCATAACCTTCATTGGAGGTCAGATCTCTAGTAGGTGCTTACCGCTGCAGGTGACAGCCTTCCTTCACCCCAGTCCGAGCATGAGGCCACCCCTTGTAGCATCCCAAATTGTGTTGTTTTGTGTAATGTTAATCCGTTTTCAGTTCTCTTTGGTTTCCTATCATGTATCTGGGTTTCAAAGTTGAATTTGGATTACTTGGGCATTGAATAGCTTTAAATAGATTTAGTTGGCTTGCTTAGCTACATTTCAAGATCTTAGGGTGAAAAGAGATAACCCTTACACTCCTTACTGGTTTCGAACTAGTGGTCATTTTTAATGCTGAAGACTTTTAAGTTATAAATGATATTAGACATTGATTATTCTATATTTTTTCTTTAATGAAGAATTGATCATGTGATTTTATGAAAATTATTTTTTATCATAAAAGATTGGTTCTATGAATGTTGTATTGTTAGTGACATGTTTATGAAACGTGAACTCTATAATGCCATTTAGTATCTTTCAACTTATTTGTTTATGTATGTTTTTAAAAAATACAGTTATTTCGTAGCTAACTCTATATGGCCTCACTAGCGGGTATAAAGTTGGTATATGAACCCTGAACTATGATTTGTGATACGTAGTCCATTACCACCCTGCCACGGATATCAAATGACTTTAGCATTAAATATCTGAGAGCTTTGTTTTGCGCTAGGATGTGGCTAAATGACAAATATTTTATGACTTCAGTTATGTGTTACACTTGGAACCACATTTATAGTGAAAGCATGATTGATTTTATAACTTCGTTTATGATATTGTTACTATAAAATATTTTATTTCCAATAACAGTTATTATCTTTAAATGATTTATTGAGCTATGTAAAATCTATGTTTGATCCGGTGAGGTAGTGTGATGTTGGCTTACTGAGTTGTGTAGCTTACTCTTCTTTTTATCTTTTCAGACGAGCAAGGTAGTTAGGAGCGGGGAGGGATCCAGGTTTAGGGGTTTGTGCGAGCAAGCTTGGAGGCTTTTGTAGCAGATTTATAGTTTATTTATTGATTAATGATATTATGGACTTATATTTGATTTGTGGTTTTAAGATTCTAGGATGTGTTGAACATTTGTATGTTGTGGATTTAGAAGTTCTATACCAGCAACTTGTTTCTTTATTTAATTGTTAGAAGATTTTGGATTCTGTTTGTATTTTGTATGCGTTGGATTTTTATACAGGTTACTATAGTTGGCTTCGTGTTATCATAGGCAGTACCTCACAGAAGCATGGTCGTGCCATGTTTCAGAGTTGGGGCGTGACATTTAGTGGTATTAAACCCAAGCCCATTGTACGTCACAACCTTTATTAATCATGTGAGCCTTTCATTAAGGGATACCAAAGTCACTGAGGACCAAGTAGGTTCGAGTAGGATTCGAGCCATGGGTGGGCTTTCCTCTTTCAAGTAAGAGCCAACAATGACAAGGGTGTCACGAAATTGGGCAGGGGAGATTGTCATAGCCCTGCATTGGCCAATAAATAGGGTACCACTTAGGTTTATTAGCCTGGGCCAGTCCTTCCAACTCAAACTTTTGGGATGTGAGTCCATGAGTAGTGGAATTAGAGCATAAGCTTGATTGTGAGTAAAACTTAAGCCTAGCCATGGGTAGTTTGGACATCGTTCGATTGAGTAAGAGCAGATAAGTTTTCGTAACCCTATTGTTGCTTATTTGTGGAGCTAATTGTTGTTGGTGTTTACGATAAATGATCATAAGCAACAAGGAAGAGGAAACTTTGGGGAACATGGTTGCTATGGAAAGAGGAGTAGTTATGGGTAGACCAGCAGAGACTCGGGTAGCTCAAAATGCTAGGGGAGCAAGAGCCACAAGGGGGGAGCTAATCAACCAGTTGAGCAGGCTCCTAATGCTCTAGTCACTCAAGCAGATATGGCTGGGATATGTCAGGTGGTCAATAGTAGCAGTAGATGCTGGCAGTTCCTCAACCTACACATTTTTCGAACTCTTACTAGAAGAGATTTAGAAAGCTCAACCCGCCACAGTTTGAGGGTGAAGCTAATTCTCTAGTTGCTAAGACATGGATTAAGTAGATGGAAAAGTTATTTGATGCATTCCAGTATTTTGAGGATATGAAAGTGAGGTTGGCTATACCAATGCTAAAGAAAAATGCAGAATATTGGTGCACCGCAACTAAAGACCATTTATGAGGATGCTAGGAGCAGTTGACATGGGAGAAATTCAAGAAGATATTTAATCAATATTTTTCTGAGTCAGGGAGACTGGAGGAGGAGAATGAGTTTTTGACCTTGTGACAAATACAGAACATGATGATGTTGGAGTATACTGACAAATTCAATGAGCTAGGATGCTTTTTCCCTCATCTTATTGAATCAGATAGGAATAAAGCAAACCGGTTTGAGCATGGATTGAAGTTTGGTATCGATTTCACTTGTCATCGCATCTCCTGATGGTTATAAGTATGTCCTTGAGAGACTTTTGAAGGTTGAGTCTTATATGAAGAGATCTGAACAGTAGCAGGGTGACAAGACGAGGCCTAGACCTATGTGAACTCAGGATAATCGACATAAGAATTCAGGAAACAATTCTAACAAGAAGGGAGCCGTGTGTGATTGGTATGTTTGTCCATTTGGAACTGAACTCAATACTTGATTAGGCCACAATGGAAAGCCAATTTTTGTCTAGATTCTATATAAGACGAAGGATAATCAATATCTCTCCTATTCAGATCTCTTCATATCGAACTCGACCTTCAAAACTCTCTTAAGCATATCCTTATAACAGTTAAAGAGGTGGGATGACAAGCGATATTGAATGCCATACTCAACCCATGGTCAAACCAGTTTAAAGAGGTGGGATGAGAAGCATCCTACTCCATTGAATTTGTTAGCATACTCCAATACTATCAGATTATTTGTCTGCTGCAAGGCTAGAAACTCATTCACCTTTTCTAGTCTCACTAACCCAGGAAAATATTAATCATTAAATATCTTCTTGAATTCTTTCCATGTCAATTGTTCTCAAGCATCCTTATAACTGGTCTTAGTTGCAGTCCACCAATATTCTGCATTTTTCTTTGGCATTTGGATATAGCCAACCTCACCTTCACATCCTTGCAGTACTACAATGCATCAAATAGCTTTTCCTTCTCCATGATCCATAGCTTAGCAGCCAAAGGATCAGCTCTACCTCAAGCAGCAGTGGGTTGAGCTTTCTAAATCTCTCATAGTAAGACTCTGAAAAATATGCAGGTTGAGGCCGCGATGCCACTAAATGTCGCTCACAGAACCTTTGGCCAAACATTGCAGTGGTCATCATTGCGGGTGTTCAATATCCTTTTACAATTTCACCCTTATTTTAATAGATAATTCCCTTCATATTCAGTTTCTTGTAACTGACCAAGAAAGATAAAGAAGAGGACATAAAATAAGTGTGTGTTATCAAATATATCTGACAAATCTTCTTTTCTCTTGAATAAATCGTTGGCATCACATGTGCCGGGATCCATCATGCATGTAGTGATATTATTGGAATTAATGAATTATAGTGACGAGACACTATTTTAACCTTGCATATACATATAGATGTCCTGGAGGCAAAACATGTCTTGATTTAATATGATTCAACTTAGTAGTCAAGCATTCATGATGCAGATGCTTGTCATTTTGCTGATGTATTTGAGGACAGTGTTTATTGACTCATTGACATCTAAAATCTTAGTGGATGGGAAGGGAAACCAGGCTGTAATCCCTATTCTCGGAGTTCTTATAGGAAAATCTGATCTCTTTCTAACAAGGTGGCATTTTGCAGCATGGAGGAAGCGAAAAAGAACATGTATGCTTTTAGCACTACTACTTATACTGGCTTTCAATGCACTGTATCTGAAGAGACTGCAGAGAAATTCAAGGGTGAGCTAGTATCTTGGCAAAGATCATACTTTCTTTCTGAAGTTACAAAACTATCCATCTTAATCTGTCTATAGATCGATTTCCATCTTGTGTAGGATTGCCTGGTGTTCTCTGGGTACTACCAGATTCCTATATTGATGTGAAAAACAAGGACTATGGAGGTAAGTTTAAGCAGTGCACGTATGTTATTGTCATTAATCTGTACTGTTTTCAGTACTTTTAACTCCGTGGTTTGTTCATCCCTTTAGGTGATAAATATATAAACGGGGAGATAATTCCATGTACATACCCAACCTACCAACCAAAACAGCGAAGTGGTTCAAAATACCAGAGCAGAAGGTACGAGAGACGGAGGGACGGTCCTCCATCTGAACGCAGAAGACCAACACAAGAAGCTCCCCGGCCTGAGTCAGCATCATAATTAGGTAAGTGTGACATGATTATCCATTACGCCATTGTCATCAATTGTTACTTCCCAGGAATCCAAAGCAATTTGCTTCAATTTTGTTTCGCAGGTAGGTCATTTAATGTATGCACCAATGACAGGATGGTATATCATGAAATCCTGCTATCTGTCCCTACCTTATCTGAATTCTACTTTGAGAAATATCTTTCTGATGATAGAAGCAGAATTTGCTGATGTTGGATGAGTTAGTCATGTACTAATTCCACTGAACCAAGTCCACTGTTATGTCATGTACTAATTGCAGAACTGAGGATATGTCGGTTAACCACGTACTGTCATATATGCTACTCTAAATTGTATCAATTATTTACATTGGTAAATTGAGAGGAATCTGGAAATATGGTGGTGATTAAAAGGTGAACATATAAAACAAATAGATTAAATTATCAAAAACATTCCACTGAATAAGAGAATTCAGAAAAAGTCTCAGAATAATTTTGAAACGTTGGTAAATATTCCAAGCTGTTCATTGAAAAAAAAAAAATCAGTAATGCAAAAACCATGATTCTTTTCATATTAAGTTAACAGGGGGAACATTTGATGGGATGGATGCTAGTTATACATAAAACAAATTGCTGATATATGCATCAGTTGTATGTGCTCTAACTTTGGCTTCTCTGCAGTCACTTGTTTCTATTTCTTGTTGCACTCATGTGGCTGCTTTTGGAGGCTATGATGTTGAGCCCCTGTGTATACTTTGTCTTGTTTTACTGATGTGCAAACAAAGCGTGCTGATGTGAAAACTGAAAAGAGGCAGCAAAGCATGCTGATGTGAGGTCAAGCACTAAAAGATACTTCGGTTTCACCGGCCCGTGATGGCGGTGACTTTTCTTTTAAACGATCTTTAAGGCATTGGTAGATAAATACTTAAATATCTCATAGGCTAAAACCGCAGGGACTGGGATTTATTTGAATGCCAAAGTTTATATATTTTAAAAAAATGCCGAAGTTTAATCAGTTTATTTGGGGCCCTCTGTGATGAATAAGGAATCAAAAAGGTTCAATTATAGGAGGTCGCTGCAGATTGAATTGATATGTAAAGTTACCATAAAGTTTGAACAATATGAGAATGTATTGTAAAGTAGAAGTTCTATGTTACAACAAGATTTAGAGTGGAAGAAATGTTGGTTTCAGGGGAAGAGTGTTGGCAAGAAATCAGAATGGTTAAAATATCAGGGTTTTGTGTGCATAAGTGTGTTTTTTTTTTTTTGGATGAGATGGTTTTTTTTTTTTTTGGTAAATCGAAAAGGGGAAGGGGGGAGGAAGGGACAAGCCCACTCCCGCGTAGCAGCCTCCACTGGGTCCCTATCTCATGAGAAGAATGTTCGATGCGGACAGAAACGACCGTATGTTGGGCACCCTGGCTGATTTTACTCATATCCTCCCCATCCGTGGGCCCAGTTCGGTTATCCCTCTAGGCTCCGGCACGAACATCATGTGTGAGTACGTCACACCTGGCACTATCGAGGCTATCAGCAGAGCGATATGCCCTTTCAGATCCCGTGTCCGAACAGAGAGCATTCGGTCTCCACAATTTAATCGACGCCCATGCGTTTCGAGCATGAATTCTGCCCTTTGTTTGTGACCCTACCATGCCCATACAATTTCTTTGTACCAAGTAATGTTAGTGGTGACATTGAAGGTTGATTTTTATTCAGTCTATACTTGAGTTTTCCAGATTGGAAGTAACTGACAAATGAATGCATGACTAGTTAAAAATCTAGCTAAGCATAAAACAGAGACTTCTAATATTTAATTTTTAAAAATAAGTTAGTAAAATGTAATTAATTAATCATGGGGTAATTTTTGTTATGGGATAATATGCTTGATATCATAAAAAGAATCCTATAGCTAAAGCCGGACAACATTATATATTTCCAGCCCTGTTGATTCCGGATGAACTTGATCTTAATCATACCTAGGGCAGTCTATTTTTTTAACAGCCTTGCTTTTACAACTTCTCGATCATGGAAAGCCTTAGTCCTTACTTAGCAGACAGTAATGTAATCATTCACGGAAGGCATCCCACCCACAAGGTTGCATCAGTGCTTTCTTGTAAAGATCTTATTAATCATACAATTTGTTTCCATAACAGCCCCACTTATCATATCTTCGAACCCCTTTTAACATTTAAATAGCTGCATAAGTTTACCCTTTGCAATTTCCCACTCTTCTAAGCAGGCAATCTACATCTCATACCATGCAATTTTTAATAATAACTTTTGCTTTATGTGGGGCTCGGATGACCCCAAATCTTGGATACAGGCTGAACAGAGCTTGTACTCAACTATAACCAAATGGCTGGCTTTAGTCGGCCTTTTCCCTTTCAATTGTAAGGCTTGTTAGGTAAAGTTTGGTGATAGCACACCCTCAGAACCCAGCTGCAGCTGATAGAGGCTCTACTTGTTTCTGTCATGGTGATGTCCTCTCGGACCTGCCATAAACTCCTTGCATGTGGATGTTGCTCTGAAGATGCTCAAAGATTATGAAGGACTTAAACTTTTTTAAGTAAGTTTAAAACTCATTTTAGCTAATGTGGTTAATTTTTTTTTTTTTGAAAAAAATTCAGATCGACTTGATTTAGTTTCGTAATATGTTTATTGATTGAGGATGTAGAATTTGAAAAAAGAAAAAAGATATTTGGAGATCATAACTAATATATAGATTTTAGGATATTAAAGTATCAAAAATAATTTTGGGCCAACCTAGAAATTGCACCAATCCTCAGTTATGAAGGACTTTCTCTTGTTTAGCAAGTTTGGTCCCCGTGGCAGCACTCTCAGTGATCCTAGCATATATCATTTATGACTTGATTTTTTAAAAAAGAGATAAAATATATTTCCCCGCTCCATTAAACTATTGAAGGAGAGACAAAATGAGGCTTTAAAGCAAGAAGCCTCATAAAAAATTAATAGGAAAAATACATAGCAAGATTGAAGATTAAACTAGATACAGTATCAAAGGAGAGTAAGATCAAATGCCATGACTTCTCAACCATACGATCAAATACCCTTGAGTTTGGTGGTCTTATTTAACTCACCCTGTCCTTGCCGTCACATGAGGTCTCCCTAAGCTTGGCTTAGGCCTACGTGCCTCAACCGGGAAAAGGACTATGTGTTGGAGGAAAAATCCCAAGTCATACCGCCGCGGAGGCGCTCGGCCAAAGAGCACCGACCGGAAAGGCGCTCGGCCAAAGAGCGCCGACCAGAAAGATGCTCGGTCAAAGAGTGCCGACCAGGAAGGCGCTCGACTGAAGGGCGCCGACCAGAGAGAGCGCCAAGAAGAGGCGCCCAACCAAAATAAATGAGGAGAAGCGCTCGACTAGAAAGCGCTGACCAGAGACAAAAAGCGCCAAATAGAGGCGCTCGGCTGGAAGGTGCTCGCCCGAAGGGCGCCGACCAGAAGTACTAGAAGTGACCCCGCCACAGGGCGCCCCGTCGGGCGACCGGCTCGGCTCGGCACCCCTGCCGAGCCGATGCCTTAACCAAGTGTTCAACTTTCGCCTAACCCTCTAAGCCTGAGGGACCTGACAAACTCTACTACAACTTGCCGCTATCTCCAAGCCATCAAGGCATAAAGATCTCCGCAGGTATTCGGCACGACCTGCCATTAATGCATGAGACCCCCTCAAGTCTCCGATGCACTCAGTCATTTAATGAACACGGCTCAAGGCGATCTCCGGATCACTGAACCATCAAAGCGTATGGCTCTCCCTGACTGCCGGTTCACTCGATAATAAATGCACTTACCATCCACGGACCCCAGGCCCACCACGGCCGGCGGTTCAACCACTCCAACAGGTCCGATCGACCGTGACAACTCCCTGGTTCCGGTCTGATTCGGCCTTATTCTCCACTACGCCATTAATGGGCCAAATCGTGCCCAATTATTACAAAAGAGAACAAACTCCCTGTCACCTCTCAGGCAGCATAAAATCCTTCTATAAAAGGGAGCCTGGGAGGAAAGAAGGGGGAGGAGGAGAAAAAGAAACAGCACAGACACAATTGAACACAATATTCTCTTTATTTTCTCCACATATCTCTTCTTCGCTCTCTGGCTTGCTCTCTCCACATATTTGCCCCCTCTGACTTAAGCATCGGAGGGCCGGCGCCGGGGAGCCCGGCCATCGGCTTTTTTGCAGGACAGGACAGGACAGGGCGCACTCCTCTTCGCTCTCATACTCACCCCCCAGGAGGACGCAGCCGGCCGGCGCACCGCCGTCCGCCCTCCCGGCAGCGGAGCTCCTCCTCCCCTGGCTCCGTGGCGGCCCCCGGGTCCAATTTCCAGCAACACTATGCACCAAAAAAAAAAAAAAGCCTGAGAAAGGACGAGGGGAATTGAGAAGAAATATGGGACAAAGGGCCATGGAGAAAAGCCATGGCTAACCTGTGAAGGGGATTAAAGAAATTAAGGATTCAATCACTGATGTCTAAGACGTATCATTAGGGAAGCTTGAGCCAAAAAGAAGACCTGTTCCTGCATGAGAAGTGGCACGTAAGCGAATGTCCCCCCTCGGCTCCGAAGCAGATTAAACTAATAAGATGGGGTCGGCTATCTTTGCTCATGTTTCAGAGTGGTTGCCTTTCTCGAGGTCTCCTAGCCTAAAAAGCCCTTGCTTTCCTGTTGAAACGACCTCTGAAAGAAAGTTTATGTTGGATTTATATATTGGACTAGGTTGTTTACTCATCAATAATAGGTATATTAGACCGGACAAGTGAGAAAAAAATATCAGAGGTTTAGATGATCACTCATTCATCAACTACTCCTCTCTATTAAATCTATCGTGTTAATTGCTCATGCTTTTTACTATTAATTAAAGTATAACTAAATTAAGAATAAATGTTAGATTGAACTTACATAATTAATTAATATTTTGGAAAAATCTTTAGGGTGCCCTTAATTGCACATGAAGAGTTACTTGAGCCTCATTAATGTTGTTAACTCAACAATCAACTACCCCTGCCCGTTCTCTCTCCTTTTACATGGCTTAGTTGAATTTTTCATGCCCACATAATAGGCGGCACTATAGGTAGAAGTGTCAAAGGAGCAAGCTATTCGCATTATATATTGATAATAAGTAAAGATTGATCTTGAAACTTTAAGCCAATGGTTAAAAACTCTGTTGATAAATAATTGATTTTGCTACTAGATGAAAATCCAATAGCATATCTCAGAAGCCCTAAAGGTGACGCTCCCACTTCACCTCTACTTCATTTCACTCCCTCAAATTTGTAATATATATTAATAAATGATATATATTATATGCTGATAATAAGTTAAAATTGATCATTGAAATTTAATCCAATGGTTGATAACTTTCTTGATAAATATTTGATTTTGCTACTGGATTAAGATCCAACAGCTTATCCGAGAAGCTCTAAAGGTGAGGCCTCCACTTCACCACCTCTACTTCATTTCGCTATCTCCTTTCCCTCTTTTTGCTCTTCACCCTCTCCCGGTCTCTCAATCCCTCCTCCCCTTTCATCTCTCTTCATATTTTAGATCTTTTGAAGAAAAGCCCATTTGATGGTACTTCTGATCTTTCTCTCACTACAAGAAAATACATATTCAGCAACTAAGATTCTAGTCGCCGAATAACCTTATTTGGTCGCTGAAATCTTTTCGCGATTAGCATACTCTTCGTCGCCAAACCCTAGTCACTGAAAGGTTTTGGCGACCAATATTGTATGGTCACCTAAGGTACACCAACAACGACCAACATTTGGTTGCCGAAGAAAATTATCAGCGACCAAATCTGTTGTCGCTAATTTCAACGCCGACCAAATAGTTGGTCGTGGAAGGTTTGTCTTCCGCTACCAAAAAAATGGTCACTGAATGTCTATCTTCCCCCACTAATAGTTTGGTCGCAGAATGTATTGGAATGCATTGGCAACAAACATTTTTTGGTGGCAGAAAGTATTAACCTGTATTTAATTAACAATTCAAATTATAAGCTTAATATTTATTTTTGGGCTCGTTCCAAATCCTGTACAACCAACACAACCTATCCAATATCCATATTGCACAATACATTTGCTCATCCAAATAAAAGTATACACAATGTTGGAGAATCCATAATCATTCATTATAAATATCATCATCTATAAGTCTAACGTTAAGCATACCTATTAACCATGCATCACAATGTTTCATCCATACCATATGTTAAGGTGATAATCATCACCAAACACATCAAAATGTAAATTAAAAATCCCAAAATATCTGATCTTGCTATTCATCCAAACAACCATCATGTAGATAAAAATATTCTTATACTAAAAACTAAATTCTGCTTGCAGACAACTCCACCATGATCATCTGAACAAAAGCTATCCATGTACCAGAAACTAGATTTCACATGCTCATAACTCCACCATATATCTGAGAAAGCAAAAAAGAATACACAATCAATAACCACATGTGAAAAATAATAAACTAAAATTCAAGTATAAGTTCACAATGACATTTCGCTTAATTTGGTCAAAATCTCTAAATAACCTACGTAATATAAATAAGAATACATACCAACGAGTATTTGTACCACCAGTTGAATACATGGCCCCATTATGATGGATAGATGACTTGTGTGTTTGGTCTTTTCCTTTAAGAACTCTATCACCAAACTTGTAAGATGTGCAATTTGCTTCTGTTCTTCCTCTCGCTCTTTCTTTTCCTCCTCATGCTCTCTCCTCTCCTGCTCCAATTGCCTCCGCAGCTCCTCACGCTCCATCTTCATCTCCTCCATCTCAGCTTTAAGTTTCTGCAACTCCCCAACATGGTCTTGTGACACACGACTAGGTGTGGAAGAAGATGAAGAGGGCTTCAGCCCAACCCTAAATCTAAGAATGTATCTCTTCCTTTTTCCAAGTGCCTGTCTAGACATCTCCTCTGATGTTAATTGCACACCGGATTGGGAAGATTCTTCTCGCAAGCTCAACATCTTTGACTATCAATGCAAAGTAACAACAGAATTAAATGTATATAACCTTGCAAAAGCATAAACTAATTTAAATGATTATTGAGATTTTAGATACCTACATGTTTCACGGCGCAAATAGGATCAATCCACTCTTTGTTCTTCTTGGTATGAGTTTTCTTATAGAATTATGAAAATTCAAGGTTTTCAGAATCATTAAACTCCGGCTGCAAAGTGTAATTTAGATTAGCATATAGCCACTACATAATAAGAAAACTAGAATAACTGTCAGATCTACTTGCATAAAAGGATTCCAAAAATATATTTGCAGCAAACTAGAATAAAAAATCTACTTGCAGCAAATTGTTTATTTTACAATAGCCAAAATTATCCCATAGACTGTTTCACAAGCAATTCACTAAATATATAGCCAGTACATACTCAAAAATATATTACCGGTATAGTCATTGTTGCAACAAATGACCGAGATCCTGAACAATGATTGTACTCAAACCCAGCTGAGCCTTCTCCAAGTCTGATGGCTATAACCACAAAGACAAAATAAACAGAACAACATCATCTTTACATGAAAACCCAGTATAACTTATAGCAGATATAAACTACTCAATCAGGTGACAAAAATCCAACCTTCAAGTCTTTAATGAACCTATCAAAGTGCAACCTGACACCATGAAGGAGCTCGAGAGCAAACTCATTGCTCTGGCAAGGAATCTTGGTCACTTCGAAGATCTGAGACCCAACCTTGGGCTCTGCAATGCCGAGGCTGAACTTAGCCTTCTTCCCCTCTTTTGGTTTCGGGAGGTTGATTTCCAAGAAGTTCCTCAACGCATCGGTCATGAGCCCTAGAAGCCCGCAACAAAATAGAATAAATTTATAACTTCGAACCCCAAATGGGTAGCAGATGGGGGGAAAGGTAGGGTTCGAAGCTCACCTTCGGAGATGGCGTTGCATTGGTTCAGGGCATCGAGGGCGGAGGAGAAAGGGTGGAAGGCGACGAGCTTGACCACCTTGCCAAAGGCGCGTGAGGTCGAGGACCGAGTTCCGGACGGCCTCGGTGTTCTGGCCGATCTCGTCGAGGCCGTACGCGTGGAAGAGGGTGTAGCCGGAGGCAGATTCAAGGGGAGGTAGAGCGCCATCGCCCGACGGAGCGAGGCTTTGACGAGGAGAAGGTTGGAATTCTAGGGTTTCTCCTCCCTCTCCCCTCTGGTTTTCAGATAGGGTTTTGGAGGCGCGAGGAAGGAGAAGTGGAGGTAGGGTTTTGAGGAGAAAGGGGAAGGGAGCTAGGTTTTTACGGGCCTCAGTTCTCCTCCCAGTGTTCCGCCAGGATTAATCTTTAACTTGATCAGGATCGTCCGATGGATTTGACCACCTCCGGCCAGGGAGATTAAGAATGAGGGTTTGGGTTGGGTCCTGTCTTAAAGGGACAGACCTAATTCCAGCTTGCCTCAGCCATCTACCAGCAGTTGTTTAGGTGGTATTTGGTAACGGCATAAGACATGAAATAAAATCATGCACAAGGATATTTCTTCTATGATATAAGTCTCGACAATGGAACCTTCAATCGATGCTCGATTCTTTACCTTCTGCTTTAGATCACACATAAGCCTATAAATAAGATTAATATATTAATTTCTCGAATTTAATGGATTTAAAGAAACTATTTAATGGATTTAAAGAAATTGTTATGGTTACAGATTTTACCTTTCAAAGGGGTATATCCATCTGTACTGCACGGGGCCCCCGACCTTAGCTTTATAAGCTAGGCTCATGGACTCATAGATAGGATTACTCATGGACCCATCATCTGGGTTCTAAATCCTAAAGGACCTGATTTGATCGATTATTTAATCAGATATCCGAATTCGAATCCGAAAAAATAGATCTATCCGTATCTGTATCCGTATCCGTATCCGGAATATTTTTAAACTAACTATCCGGATCCGTATTCGAATCCAATCGGATGAACAAAACAACATCCGAATCTAACCCAAATCAAATACGGAAACGGATACGGTCGGATAAAATCCGACCCGTTTTCAGCCTTAGGCGGAGCATTCCAAATAGTTTACTGCCGTTAATCACTAGGGGTGCAAATGGGTCATCGTTTATGGCCGGCGCCATAGGATTTGGGAATGAGAAGAGGGGATTTGGATTTCTTGGAGAGCGATTGGGATTTGGGCTATCAAAGGGATTTGGGCGAGGTGGCGGGCACACTTAGTTTCATTTTGGATTTCTCTCTTTTTACCTTTTTTAATTTATAATTACTCAAAAATAATATTTTTAATATTTTTGAAATTAAAAATTAAATTTGGTGATGGAAATTTTTGTCAATAATCCATCACTGCCAAAAATAATATTTTAAAAATTTATAAATACTTGGGTTACGATTTTTGTAACGGCTGAATTTGTCACTGCCTGGTTGCAATTTCAGTTACCAGTTTTATGACAGATACTCCGTCACTATGATGGTCACTAAGTTTCGGCGCCCATCCTATCCGTGTATTCTGTAACCTGTCTGTCACTAAGTTCACACCATAGTGACCAAATTCCTGTCTGTCACTAATCCGTCACAAATAGTGACTGATAACGGGCCGTCACTAGTTTTCCGTCGCTATACGCTTGTTTTTTGGTAGTAAGAAACCCTCCGCGATGGCTGCGGTGGCAGCGAAGGAGGAGAAGCCCTCCGTAGTGGCTGCAGTGGCTGCGGCGTCGGCGAAGGAGGAGAAGCCCTCCTGGGTTTCTTCTTCTCCCGCCTGCCCTCCAAATCTCCCGACAACCCGGCCCCGACGACCCCCACCTCTCCGTGGTGGCTGCGGCGGCGGCGAAGGAGGAGAAGCCCTCCTGGGTTTCTTCTTCTTCCGCCTCGCCTCCAAATCTTCTGACAACCCGGCCCGACGACCACCACCTCTCCCTCTCCCTCTCCCTCTCTCTCTCATCCTCTGCTAAATCAAATTCCGGAGGAAATATACCTTGGGATGCCGACGCCGAAGAGACTCGCGAACGGACAAAGGACGCGACGGGTGAAGGCAAGGAGATAAAGCCGAATAGAGGAATAGGGAATTAGCTAGGGTTTGTTTGGTTTCTCACACGTCCCCTACATGCATACGTTTCTCGACTGCATTTTTTTTAGTCAATGGAGGTAAACCTTTAGGGACCAAAATTTAGTCACCAAAAATTTTACCTCCAGCCCGCGTGAAATACTGGACTTGCGCCAACTTGGTTTTGATTTTCCGCGATCAAATATGTATTTAGTTGGTGTAGGACAATCATTCGGTAACTAACAAGGATGCGTGCAAATTTATTTTTAAGCAGATTTTCGATCCTGCCCGTAGGATGTCCAAGAATATTATATATTTCTAAGTGGATTTCCGTTCCCACGTCTGCATGCTGCGTATCCTGTCGATCCGTATATTTATTTGACAAGGAGTCAAGCACCGAGCTCGAGCTTTTAAAATTATATTATAATATTAAAAATAAAAAAGAATTTAAGTATGTAGAAAAGTTGTGGATTGAATTACTAGTGATTCCAAAGAAGTCTATTTATAAACTCTATTCGGAAATTAAAGAGACGCAATAGCTTCGAAGATACATAATGTTTCGACACCCTTTTTTTTGGGGGGGGGGGGGGGGCGGCAGCATTCTCTTTTGAAGAGTACAAATTCTTCTAAAAAAGGCGCCTAACAAAAAAATATTTTAAAAATATTTAAAATAACTAAAATTTAAAAAATAAAAATAATATTTTTTTAATGAAAACTCCAACAAATTATGCCTAAATTTAGGTCAGTTTGTTATTGTTTCTCATCCCTATATCCTTGCTAAGTACAAGCATGCCGGCTCTCTGACACCAAGAGGATTAAGTTGCCTACTAGGACTTTGATCGCCCAGCTCCTTTTCTTTTTCTTTTTTTTTTGCTAAAAAAAGAGGAAAGGGGGAGGAAGGGACGAGCCCACCCCCGCATAGCAGCCCCCACTAGGCCCCCACCTCGCCAGGAGAATGTTCGATGCGAGCAGAAATGACCATGTGTTGGGCACCCCGACCGGTTTTACTCATACTCTTCCTACCTATAGGCCCGGCTCGGATACCCCTCTGGGCTCCGGCACGAATCCTTTGTGTGAGTACGTCACACTTGGCACCACCGAGGCTACCAGCGGACTAGTAGCCCTTCCAAACCCCATGTCCGAGCAAGAAGCATCCGGTCTCCATAATTTAATCGTGGCACCACCTAGCTCCTTCATCGATGGCTAAAGATCCCAAGTTTGACCATACTCTCTTTCTATATTTCTCTCTCTTATTTCAATTAGGGTTAGGGTTGATATAAGTTCGAGCTTAAATTCCGAACAAAACTTGAATAAGAGATTAGCTCACTCATGTACTCCTTTACACCCCCTATCCATATCATCTCTAATATTTATATTTACATCATTCATTTTTAACACGAGATGTTAATGTTAGTGAAGCGGAAGGAAAGGACAAGGATTATCTATATTAAAAGGGTAAATGAAAAAAATAAAAGTAAAATAAAAGGGATTCTCTTACAACTACTAAGTAGCGTGTATTACATATTTTTCCCCAAAAAAATTAAAGGAATAAATCCTAAATAGTTGTCCTACTTATTTTCCAAGCTCTATGATTGGCAAAAATAGATAGACATTTTTACACCATATAAAGTACTGCAAATTATTAAAACAGGATACATATATGCAGTGGATGTTCATAACAAAAACCTTCCTAAGAATAAGATTTCAATTCGTTTTGCACTGTAACATTACATGTGAGGACTAAAATTCTCGAGCACTTCATGTTTTTAGAAAAACATAATTTATACACAACAGAGCTGCATTAAGTGGGGTTAAAGCAGCGTCATCTTGGTGCATGAATGGGTCCAATATGCCATCAAACTAGTCTGTATAATAGACGGTCTCTTGGTTAATAGAGAATTAATCTGTTGTCCACATCTAATTTATTCATCTGTCGATTAAGATTATTCTAAAAAATAATATTCTTTCAACATTAATATTTCATATCATGAAGCTCCTGTCTATCATCACAATGGTCATGCTTATATCCAATCATTTTTAATTTATATAGAAAAGCCCGAGTGCCTACAGAGACAGACAGAGAGAGAGAGAGAGAGATGGTTCTGCCACTCTGGTTTCCTCGACGGGATTGCTTTCCAACTCTTCTCCATTCAATGCCAAACGAGCCAAAACAGAAGGCTCCCTCGTAAGTTCACGGATGCTGCCAATTAATTAGAAACAATGGGACCCATGGATACCTTCTAGTGACCAAAACACCCTTTATATTTATTATATATAAGAGAATTGATATGGCAAAGTGGCATGCATCATCAGTTTTTTGACGCCTGAAGTAGAGCAATATTAGAAGCTGTGTTGTTCTGTAAGCAGGAGGTGATACGGCCAAGTAGGATTTTTTAGGTCTTCCTTTGAGTGACAAAAAAAAAAAAAAATCCCCAAATAGATGTGGATGCCCCTCTTGGAGAAGATACACTCAAAATTGGCCTTTGTGAAAAGGAATGTTTCTCTCCTTGGGAGGTAGACTCACATTGATAAACTCTTTTCACACTGCTCTGCCTTCCTATTACATATCGGTTTAAATTGCCAAAATGGTTTCTGAATAGAATTGATAAAATGATGCATGCTTTTCTTTGGAAAGTAAAGGATATGGTTAGTGGATTTCAGTGCTTGCTTGATAGAAATGTTGTCTGTAGATCTAAAAAACAAGAAAGATTGAGGATTAAAAATATTGAGCAAATGAATCTTGCACTCCTCGCCAAATAGGCTTGAAAATTCACTTTGGGATCTGGAAATAGATCAAAAGAGCTTACTATATTAGAAAGAAATCTGGAATGAGAGTCGAAAAAATCGCAAAAAGTTTTGGGAGGATATAAGTAAATATCCGTAAGCTTCTTACAAAAAGTTATTTTAGTTTTTTGAAAAAGTTAAAATAGCTTTTCAAAAATTTAATCAAACGTTTTTAATTTATGTAAAAATACTTTTAGAAAGTCAGAAAGTACTTTTTCGCCCTTCAAAAATCTTTTTCAAATGAAGTCTTATTCTTTCTATGTGCATTAAAGATACAACCCTAACCCGAAAAGAAAAGACCTCCATAACTACCACGTGGATAGGATGAGGCATCGTGTGTGTCGAGATTGAAATAAAAAGCCCACTTAAATATCATCGCTACGGATATTATGTTACTTCCATGGGGCTCACGGGATTGTTACCAGAGTCTAATGGCGGAGGATGTTTTAGTACGTGGTTAGAAACAATCGAGTGTAGAGGTGGCTTGGGGAAACCTCCTTCCCTTATTCACTCCCAACACCAAATGCACCGGCTCTCATGATACGCCAAAATGACGCCCCTCCATGAATTTGTGAGGTCTATGGTGAAACCTAGAAAGAGACAAGAAAGAGCGTAGAATTGGATGTGTTATTGGTCTGGGTGTGTGAAGTAATTTCATGTCCCACTTTGGCTTTTGGCTCCAGTCGAAAAATGTGAAATTAAATGCTCTCTTGAATTAAAATATTATTCCCGCATGGAATTACATGCTAGTCGGATATGTGGTGGATAGAAGGAAGGATTATTTGGACGTGTGGCAGATGAAGAGCCTCTATTTCAGTCTACAGTAGAATAAAATAAAAAATATAGAATTGGACTTTTTTTTTATAAACTTTTTTTTATAAATATCTTTTTAAAAATTTAAATTTATGTGAATACCTTCTTAAAATTTATATTTATTTCTATATTTTTATAAAATATTGTTTTTACACAAATATCCCTAATATAATGGTTCTTCTAATACGATTAATAAAAATATATTTATTTTAATAAAAAATAAAATAAAATTTTAAAATTAGTATTTTATCTTCTATCTCAATCATTTTATATAGGTTTTCTTTTTTACACATCCACCTATTAAGGATATTTCAGTTATTTTATTTTGAATCTGCTAATATAGGTGTCAGATGGCGTGAGACTCACATGGGCAAAAATAAAAATTAAAAAAAAATAAAATAAAAATATTAATTTTGTGATGATATTTATGTAAAATTTAATATTTAGAAAGATATTCGTAAAAAAAAATATTGACGTGGGCAGATTTACCTTCCATGGGCCCCGCCAAATTGTTACTGGTTTACATGACGAGGGAGGGTGAAAACCGGGCGCAGAGGTGACTTCCTGAAACCTCCTTGTCCTGTTCACCCCGTGCGACACCAAACGCACCGATCTCCTAGATGCCAAAATGATGAGTTTGTGGGGCCCACGGTGGCATAAAGAAAGAGTGTAGATTTTTTCTTTTTTTTTTTTGCGGGCGTGTGAAGTATTTTGTGATCCCGATTCCGCTACCGCTTCCGGGTTCACGTTTCAGAAAAAGGTGGGATTAAACGCTCCCTTGAATTAAGTACTGTTTCCTTGTGGAATTAAATACTGTTTGGATATAT
Source organism: Phoenix dactylifera (assembly GCF_009389715.1). NCBI lineage: Eukaryota > Viridiplantae > Streptophyta > Magnoliopsida > Arecales > Arecaceae > Phoenix > Phoenix dactylifera. The sequence continues at coordinate 6,630 of NW_024068477.1, read as the reverse complement.
CGTTGATGGAGAGAGAGTATATGGACATACGGCCGATGAAGAGTTCTGCTAATAAAGAGCATCTCTTTATATATAAATATATATATAGACTCAAGCTGCCTGCAAGTGAAGTCGGTCCCACCGGCCAAACCATCTGCCTTCTTTTCTGCCCTCAAATCCGCTTCCAATCCTTCTCTCTCAAAAACCCCTTCCTAAACCCTTCTCTTCGGCTCCTCGTCCTCCTCGTGGAATCATCCATGGCAAAGATCTCGCCTTTCTCTATCCTTCTGATGTTTCTACTCTTGATAGGTCTTATGGGCGTGGCGGAGCTCGCGGCGACCGGGGGCGGATCGATCCACGAGCTCCTCCGGGAGCACGGCCTTCCGGCCGGCCTCCTTCCGAAGGCGGTCGAGTCGTTCGACCTGGACCGGGACTCCGGTCTCCTTGAGGTCCGGCTCGAGCGGCCCTGCTATGCGGTTTACGACGGGCTGGCCTACTTCGACCGGGTGGTCCGGGGGAACCTCAGCCACGGCGCGCTCCGGGGAGTGGAGGGCTTCTCCCAGGAGGAGCTCTTCCTCTGGCTCCCCGTCAAGGGGATTCTCGTCTCCGATCCGTCGTCCGGCATCATCCTTATCGACATCGTCCTCGCCCACAAGCAGTTGTCCCTCTCGCTCTTCGAGGAGCCGCCGGACTGCCAGCCGGCGGTGCGGCAAGTCATTGGGGAAGGTGAGGGGCCAAAAAAGATGCGATTTTGATGGTTCTTCCGTTTCAAATCTGTCTCATTTGCGTTTCGACTGTGTTTATTGCTTTGTCTTTCTGACTCCCCGGGTAGATTGCATTTACTTTGGGCTCTGTATGATTTTAATGTCTTTAATTAGGATTTCTGGCTCATTTTACATTTAAATTACTATTGGATCTGTGTGTTTTATTGTTTCAATTTTTGTCCTTCTACCATTGGAGGGATCTTTTGTAGTCTTCAAACATTAGTAGATCTACTACCACCATGATCTGTTGTATGTAGTGTTAGCTCTGTTTGTTTCTTGTCGATTTAACATCAACACTACAGCCTTCATGCTTTCTTCCTTTTTGCCCCTAAGAGAGGTTTCTGCCCTCTTAAATTCGTGTTTATTGGTATAAATAATTCTATTGAATCTAAATTTGAAGTTTGATTAAATTTTCTTTAGATTCTATGTTGTTTCTCTACGATTTCTATCAACAGTCTGATTACTTTTCCTTAATGTTGGCTCATTTTTTTTCAACAGTTTTTTCCAGTTTAATTTTTCGAATAACAAAAATCTATTTATTTCAACTTAGGAGCTTTTCTTTTAACAAATTACACTCTAATGTTTTGGAGAAGAATTATATTTTTTCAGTCTTTGCCCAGTTGAAACTGGGGTACAATTCTGTCTGTAGACGATGACTTGTTTTTTTTCTCTTAGGCATTATTCTCCGTCTTTTATGTGCAATAACACTACTACTCTGCAATTCTCTGTTCAAACTAATTTGGCTTTTGTTGAATTTGACTAACCATTTTTTCTTTCTTTTTTCCTTTATTCTAGTGCTCTCCACTTGAAATTGGCTACGCCATGGAAGTTCCTTTCACATATATTTTCTTTCCTCCAAGTAAATTACAACATAGATTCTTCTGCTTTGGTTCCCAGTTCAGTTTTATTTGGGCATGCTCTTAGAGACCTTTTTATCTTGGTTGCTTCACCTTTACCCTTTATTTCTTTTCAGCTGAAATAGTGATCTAGTCTTTTTCTCTGGATCAATGTCTTCTGTTTCACCCTTTTTTTTATTGTAGCTATGTACTACATTAGCAAGCTGTTCCGCGCTTGCTGTCTCTCTGTTTTAACTAACTCGAGATGATCTGTGTCTATTTTGCAGGGCTTTTTGGCAGAAAGGTTGGATTGCAAGGTCGGAGAGAGATATAGAAGAGAAGCACCGGAGTTTTCTTTCTTGCCTCTACCCCTCTTCTCCCTATAACTGAAGTTAATGGAGTGATGTGAAAATGGGAATGGAATGTCTGATAGACTGCGTCTCTCCTTCACCTCTCCATAGTCCATAGTCGTCATGTGTGGCATGCTACATGTGTGTCATGGTGTCTAATATGCTTTGGGACTATATTAGACCAATGAAGTTTTGAGATGAATGGTGTGGTGTGTTAAGCTTAGTTCCTTGTATATATACACCTCTACATTTACATTTGTCATGGTTTTGTGATGGCTGGTGATGGGATAATTTGAGTCGGTTTTGGATGGTCTCTTAGTGCGCTGACATTCATTTATGATGCATTTGTTATTGTTTATTGAATTTTGTCATGTCGGTGAGGAGGCATTAGAACCATCCGCCATGTATTTGAGGGTATAGGTCTCTTACTTCTTCCATGGGCAGTAACAAGGGATTAGTTCATATCAATTACAATTGGACATAATTTTTTAATTTTTTCATACTATGTATGTTCTTATTATCTCCAGTCATAAGTACTAGTAGATGTGACTAAACAATGATATCATTTTGTTCAATGCCTTATAAACTTATCAGCATAGCATCTTCAAGGCAATTTTGATATGCAGGTCTGATCATCTGAGCTATTAGATGTAATCTGTTACTTCTAGACGGTGAAATGTCATACATTATTTCATAATATTTTTATTGTGCAATTTTTGACCAGTGTATAAGATAGGGCTTTTGCAATTATATAATTTTTTGTATTTAAGTAGTTTAGAGATAGTAGATCACATTGATATCTTTGCTTCTCTTTGGAGCAAACATTTTCTGAAAAATATCTTTTCAGGTAAAGAATCTTTTTTTTTTTTCATGAGTAAGGTAAAATATCTGTTGGCCTTACCAAACTCTTTCCTTTTTAATAGTACTCTCTTATAAGATGATCAATTTATAGTTTCTTATGAAATAATCACCTGAAAACTAAAAGAAAAAACTCTCTTCTGAAGAAAATTCCAACTCTCTAACTTGTTCTTGAAATCTGCAGCCCCCCTTTTTTTTTCTCATCTCTAGTCCTTGTTAGATCTTCCTCAACGATTCCAACATAGCTAATCTGTATTTTTCTCTTGCTTTTAAGAACTCAAGCATATCCTTGAAAGAGCTGATCAAAGAGCTGATCAAGAAAGGATAAATCAATTAAAAACATGCTTACAAACTAAACTAAATATGTATTTATATTTTATTTTATGCTTTTATGTTAACATATTGAAATGGCTATTTCTTGTCAGACTTTTCCCATTGTAAAAGAGAAAATGTTAAAAGTTTGTTAAGTTGCCGCTATCGGCTAACAGTGCCACAATTCACATTATGCGGCAAGCATGGCTTTCTTTTTCTTTTTGTTTGTTGTTTATTTTGTATGTATGTGTATAATGACATGAGACAAACTACTATTACCTTAGAACTGCAGATGATGATGATGATGCATGTTGAATTTTCATTTGAATTTCTTCCTATGTGATGTGAGTGGCTGCGACCAATTGCAGGAAAAAGGAAAAAGTAGATCTGAAATTTCCACATTAACATTACGTCTTTGGAGTAAAATAATTACTTGCTGCACCCCAGCCACATTTGATTTGATAAGGCTGTGCAGACCAATTTCATTTCTGCAGAGTTGTGCCTACAAGGGAAGCAAAGTGGACCTCGCACATTAAACCTTTTGGAGACAGACCACATTGAACTTTTTTTGATGTCTTTGGTATCTGATACTACTACTACTGTCATGCATACATGATGCTCAAGTGGTGCATATGCACATTTCACATACTACAATACATAATGCAGCTAATGTCGCATGATCCAATGAGCATGTACGCAATTAAGCACCAGCATTCAAACCGGTCGAATTGACCGGTCCGAATTCCACCCGAACTGGTTCAGCATTGAACCAGGGCCCCAGGCCCATGCCAACCCTTAAACAAGACGTTGTTGGACGGTTATCGATCAAGTTTCGGTTCAAGATGCCCGGGGATTCCGTATGCGACCACAACCCCCTCGGTGGCGTACACCTCTGGCTCGGCGATCGCCGCCGTTCCAGTGCTCCCGTCCGCACGTCCTGCCCCACACACATAGCAGACCAGTCCGTGCACGCGGAGCAACTCCAACTGCCACGTGGCGCTTTCGCTCGTACCAACAGCGCGGGCGACACGACGTGATCGAGGCCCCGTGCGAACACCGTAACGTGGTCCTGCACCACCGACGTGCGGGGCACCGTGTCGGAACCGCGCGAACCCCACGGGGAAGGGCAGGTATCCAAGGGCAGGTAACGTCCCTCGCCCGTCGCCTTCCCATGTTGGATGGATTCATCGTTGCGTATATTTTCCTTGCGGCTTTTTTTTTTTTTTTTTTTTTTTTTTTTTTTTTTTCGTTTTGGAGGGGGGCCACTCATACTAATCTCGCATAAATACAAACCAACAAAATTTTAAAAAAAAATTAGAATGACACAGTGGTGAATGAACAATAGTATGTCGAGTTCAGAGAATCTATTTGAAGTTATTGGCAGCATAAGAGGCGATCTAGTCAGCAGTCATGTTTGTTTCTTGGTATACATGCACGATCTGAAAGACATCACATTTTCTTTTCTAACATCTGTTTCGCATAGAAGATTTTCTCCTATGCTACCTTAAGCTCTGCCCCAACAACGCATAGGAGATTCCTAGGGATATGAACGCACATTCGGACAATTCCATCTCATATCGTCGCCAAAGCAATGGGAGATCTTAGTATTCTCAACCTTTGGAGCATTATAACTAGGTAGAAATATAGTTTGCGAGTAAGTTGGCGTGCTTATATGCTCACACGACGGTGTTCACCAATTTGGTGAGCCATATGTTATCTATAAAGGATCGATTGCAGTGGATGCTTGTCTCTGGAGATAGTGCGACGTTATTGAACATGGATATGGTGAGGAATAAGCTAAAAATGAACTGATTGATTACTATTTCAGTTGGCTAGGACCAGGGCCGGCCCGAGCCCTAGGCGACTGAGGCGGTCGCCTTAGGCCCCGGGCCAATGGAAGGCCTCCGGGGAGCAGAAGCTAGCTACGAGTCTTCCCCCTTGATGGAAGGGAGGTGGAGGGTTTCCTGGCCTGCAGGGGGCAATCGGGGAAGTTGGGGACAGTAGTTTTGTTTTGGGTGGAGAGAGAGAGAGAGAGAGAGGAGGGATTTGGTTGGCTTCATACACACCTGAAGCCACTCTTATCTTTCATCCCTTCTCTTTTTGGTTTTGGTCTTGGTTTTCCTTCCCTCACATTACTCCTGATCCAGCTGGGCCATCAGGAAGAAAGATAGGGGGATTGGAGATGGACTTCTTGGAGGGTGGAGATTCTTTTAATTTTCTCCTCTCGGTTTCTTCTCCCCTCTTGGGTGGTAGAGAGAGAAAAGGAGGGAGGGGGTTGAATGGCTGCTGTGCCGTGATGTTGCAGTTGCAGCTTCGGTGCTCACTTGAAGGGGGAGATGGTCTTTAGCAAAAGAAAAGGAGGGTAGAGAAAGAGAAGGAGGGAGGGGGGGTTGAATGGCTGCTGTTCCGTGATGTTGCAGGGGCTGCTTGGGTACTCACTTGAAGGGAAGACGGTGGGATGGGACTTTATTATTAGATGGAGTGAATTTTCCATAATGACCCTACTTCTCTTGGACAAATTTTTTGACCGTGAAGCGCCATGGGATGGCCTTTTTCCTATTCTGCTCTTGCTTCACATGGTAAACAGTATTGCCAAGAACAGTTCCATGGCCCTTTTTTTTTAAGTATTTTTTTTTAATATTTTCATTCAAGAATTATATTAAACTGAAGAGGCTTTTTGTCGACCCTTTATTAGATTAATGCATCTTTTGTTGAAATAGGTGTACTTGACAAGCAATCTATTTCCATAACATTTTTTTAAGTATTTTATATTTATTAAAAAAATTATTATTTAAAAAAAAGAGGCTCCCATTTACTGAATTCGCCTTGGGCCCCAGTTGTATTGGGCCGCCCCTGGCTAGGACGTGGACTAAAGTACATCAACTTTTCCTTCCAGAGGTGGTATTGATGCACTCGAGACGGAAGGACGCGCAGTGTTGAGGTACTGGTCTCTGTCTTAGAGCCAAAGTTCAAAGTATCTACAGGTCACTTATCGTAGATAAAGTCAACATTGAAAATGATTACACTTGGATTTGGCATTTGGATGCCCATCGTATAGAGATAGGAGTCGGGGAAAGTTGCCATGCATTGCCGTGCTTATAGTAGGGGGGGCTTAGGCCAAGCCTGTCGTAGCCGAAGCATAAGTGCCATGGATGCCATCAACCTGCTACTGTATGGCACTTGTCTTGTTTGAGCCATGAATTAGCCTCATTGGATAACTCCAACTCTTAGTTAGCCACAGTGTTAGGATGTTGAGTTGAGATGTTGTATGCAGTCATTTATTGCCTATATTTTACAGCTACTATGGGATGCAAGGAACAGTCAACTATTTCCAGGTGAAGTGGTGAGCCCAGCTAGTATCACTACGAAAGTTCAACATTTGGTTGACGAACATGACAGTTTCCTTGAGCTACAACAAATAAATGCATTATACCATCATCCTCTTCCATTATTTGTTGGTCTTTCCCTCAACTGGATTAAATTGAATTCTAATAGCTCTTATAAGGTAGGTGGTGTGTTGGTATTGGTTTC